>NC_088200.1:49376164-49661805 GCF_028769735.1 Zonotrichia leucophrys gambelii
TGTAGATCATTTGGTAAATGAAAACATAAATGGAGAGAGTGAATATTCTCTCTGAATGGAAACAAAAAGCCACTCCAGAGTAATGGGATTTGAAGATATTAAAGGTTTCTTGCTTGCTTAAAAAGCACAGCTCTTGGCTTTTTCCTTGTCTGGATTGACTAATTGCCTTGGCATCTATTACTTTAGCTAGCAGTAAGGGTGCAGTTTTTGTGTTCCAACCTTTGCTCCCTTCCTGGTTAAATCATAAAAACGCAAGACTGAAAGCATGCTTGCCTACACTATGTATATTGCAGCTGTTTTTCTTCTGTGCTCTACCTTCTGTATATCATATAGTGCTATATATGCTATGTAGTTGTCTCCTGTGCAAAAAGAAACAGGCAGCAGAAGGGTAGTGTTAAATCCTTTCAGTATGTACTTAATGTACAAAGAGCATCCTCCAAAATTTGGGCACCATCAATGTAAAGAGAAATAGATATGATACCTTTCTCTTGGTCATATTGTACTGTTGGAGCTGAGAGAGACTAGTCCATTAAAGCCTCTTTTGCCCCCTTGAACTATTCACAAAGGAGGAAGAGTGCTTTGATACTCAAAATTTGAGCTGAGAGAGCTCCTAATTCCTTCCTGCTGTTACGTGCACTTCTTTATGTTACAGCATGACTACCGAGTCAGGTTTGCAGAGCACAGGTAGACTTCTTGATCACATCACTAAATGTAGAAATATTAAGTGGCACATCAGGGTTCATCTCCTGTTTAAAAAAAAAAAAAAAAAAAGTGCATTAATATGGAGCAAAGCCTGTCTTTTGTGCTCCAGGAACTTACAAAGATAGATGTCTTAGAGGAGTAGACAGATAGAAGGAGAGAAAGGGAGAGGGGGAGATAGGCATGCAAGCCAGGCAGACATTAGGAAATCTGTTCTTGACCTTCATATGCCAAAGAAATTATTTTTGTTTGAGGTGGGGGAAAGTCAACCCCTTAAGGGAAAACAGAAGAGGGGAGAGAGGTAATAAGGAAATGAGTCAGACACAAAGAATTGTTGGCAAATACAGGCACTTCCTAGTAAAGGAGGACAGTTTTCAGCTGATCTAATGTTAAAAACCACAGATAATATGTTCCTGGTTTTTATTTAGTCCCTCTTGTATCTAGAAATATTAGAATTTAATATATGGCAAAAAAAGTGAGAAGGAAGACCATTTTCTCCCTCTTCCCTACTTCTCCAAATTACACAGGGGAGCAAGATGAAAATCTGAACCACTGATTTAATTTGAGAGTTAGCTTTTTTTAAAATTTTTTTTCCTCCCCAGATAGGCACTATGAGAAGTTGTTTTACCATTTAAAAAGGTAAAACATGTGGTTTCTTCAGAGATGTTTCTAATCAGATTGAATTAACTTGTGTAACTGTTTAAGTACAACAATGAGAACTGATATTTTATTTTAGATATTATTAACGAAGGAATGCTGAACTCCTCTAGATTCATTGATAAATCCCTGAGGTCCCTCTTGCTCTGGAATCTGCTGAGTCTGAAAGAGCCACGCAGTTCTTCACAATCCTTCCAAGCACAGATTAACTGCAGTCTGCAGAGCTGGTCAGCACCTTATCCAGATCCTAAACATTACAACCTAACCTGTGTAGGATCTATCAAAGCATAAAGCCTGTGGCTTATCACTAATGCTAAATCAAAGTTACAGTTATGAATAGCAGAAACACTGGGGGCACCTGCAACTCAAGTAGAAACGCTTTTAGTCAAAAATGAAGAAGGAGGCATTTTTGCTACCTTGGAAACAAACTATGAGGGGAAAACAGGAGGCTATGTATTCACAGGATACAATTGCAGTTAAAAATGGCCAAAATCAAGCAAATGAGGGATAAGTGTGAAAGATCTATAGTTTGTGAGGGAAGATGAGCTGTAGAAACACTGATTAATTCACTATTATGTTGGTATAAGCCTTTATTGAGAAGTCACTATATTCTGCACTAGACATTTGAAGTTCTGCTTTTTCCTGTGAGACACTGACTGAATAGACTGGTCTGAGTTTATTCTCATCAGTCTGCAGAATCAGAAACTGGGGAGACACCTCTGAGCCTTGGCTGCCAAGGTACAGAGGGGCTATAGACCTGGAAGGCAGGGCACCTTCTCTGACAATGTCGCTAGAATTTAAACAGTTATGCAACAAGGTGGTTTTTATTTATCTCATTGTCAATGACTGCATCCCCATTCCTTTGGGAGGTGGAAGGGGATTATTTCCTTATTAAACATGTACATATACTTAACTTCTAGTGCAATTTTAGTTATAGCAACTTGTCCACATCATTTTAGCAATGATGTCTACTGCAGTCTCTTGGCTAGTCTGAGAGGGAGAAGACTAAACTGCAGTGCATAGGTCCTGTCTGCCATTCAATGACATCTGTTTCATAGGAGGTCAGACTAGGATGTATTTGATCCTTTTGGCTTTGGCCTACTAATATATGAGCTTAAGCCATTGTCTTCTTTCTTAGGTACAGCTATAAGGAGCTATAGTGCCCAAATGAGGAAGACTGTGCATAAAGAAGGACAGTTTTAAACGTATCTCCTTGGAGACACAAACTCTGTACAGGGTTTGTCAGGGGCTGAGGCGAGATGTTTTTATCACACCACTTGGCTGAAACACTATGATTGTGGTGAACAAGTCTAGTTACATTCTTTATTCCGCATGTTTCTATCAGGAGTGTTTCAATACATTTTTCAATATACATTTGCAATATAGATGTCTCTCTGGAACTGAAACAGTTGATCCTCAGTTTTGCTTTGGATGTCAGACAGAATGAGGGCAAAACCAGCCAAGCAGCGCCCTTTCCCACTGTCCTGGATGTTGCTAAGATGTACCTAAATGGTAACAGCTCCCTAAGGATACCCACATGTGGAAGTATCCTCATGGAGACCTCCTCGCTGAAGGAAACCTACAGCAACCACCTAATTCCAATTCCAGTATTACTGATTGCTCCTACTGGCTGCTAGTAGTCAGCCCAAAAAGCCTCAATGCCAAAAACAAACTTAAACAAGAAATTAGCATTGACATTATTCAATATGAATTATTATTATTTTGTATTACAAACATGTTTCAAAATGGAAACGAGCTCCAAATGCATTTTCAGATATATGTGTAAAACAGCTCTGTGCTTTCTGTGATCTATAAGATAATCATTCAGCTTGGTTTTGTTCCTTCTATTAGATGATTGTTATAAATTTTGGCAAGTAAACCTTCTAGAGCAATTACCCCAGGTACTAGTTAATTGATCCATTTATTGGTTATCTGAAAGTATGCAGCATTAGAAATTCCTCCCATTCATCCCTTTTTGTTTCTGACAGGATATACAACGAAACACTGCTAGATGAAATTCGAGAAGTTCATTCACTATTGTCTTTTTAAGCAAGTTTGATGGTGGAAAAAATGAAGCAAATGACTATCACCAATAGAAATATTCCTTCAGCCTTCATAAGTAACCTTATGCTGACAGGAGTCATCAGACTTGTGGCACAGGCAGTAGTCTCTTTAGATGAAATAGCAATCCCCAAAAATATTTAAAACTTTTTAGGAAACAAGGGGTTCATTTAGTTACTTCAGATGTGCTTCAAAGCACTTCAGAGACCAGACAGAAAAAAATCTTGCAGTATGCTTCTTTCAACATTCTATTATCTGTCATTACCTGGGGTATTCCTTGATCTACCATCTTGAATAATTTTGTAGATGGAGATAGTGTTAATATTAACAAGATTTCTGAGCAAAGATGAAGGATGCCAATGTTGGTGTCTTCCTGTAAAGCTTCAGATAAAAGTTTTGATTAAGTAGTATTACCCAGGGCTTTCAAAAACAATCACATGGATTTTGTAAAAGAATCAAAAGGTAAAGTATTTCTAAAACCAGATATACTGGAGAAAATAATCAACCGGCCCATGGATTTTCAACATAGGTGCACATTAACTAGAATTTTACTACAGACCATCATTTGAGAGAGTTTTATTTTCAGTCATTCTTGTGTTGGCTTACTGAGGATAGATTTAAAAAAAATCTGAAGAGTAATTTGTTTGAAAAGTACTTTTGGCCCCATTTTCTCACTAAGCATCAGAAGACCTGGGCTTTGTTTCACATTGCTGTATTTACGGATATATTTTCAAGAACAAATGCATTTCAACATCTAAATTGAAATTTGTTGGAATATGGGCATTACTGTTCACTTTTCACTGAGGGCTTGTGTCTCCACAGAGGCACACAGTTAACCTGATCTGGGGGTTGCACAGAATGATCTTAGCTTTTGTGGCTGAAGTCTCAGTGAGCCAGCTCCATTCTGTGGAATTACTGGGACACTGCCAGAGAGCACTGCAGTGAAATTGTCACAGGGTAGGTGGAGATTATGTTATCCTCACCGGGTCCTAATTTTACGTCTTTATTTAAGCACAAACACCATATTCAGAACTGACCTGCTGCATGCCTGACCAGCAGCTGCTTGCCTTGTCCTTTCTTTCTTGAGCAGTGGTGACTGAGCATTGTCTGAGGTGGATGAGCGGACTCAGGGACTGTACTCCTGTGAGTACGCTGCCATAACGAGCACTCATCGAGTGTTAGGCTGGAAGAGGCACAAACCTCATTCAGCAGACCAGTAGCCCCATTACCTTTAGACCATTTACTCAGTAAAATAAGGTGGTCCATGTCTGGCCTGTTTAGTCATGTTTTTAAGGGTAAGCAGTGGCTGCCTTGGAATGGAAAGTGTTACTGTTAAAGATCTCCTTATACAAGTCAGCAGGACAGCCAATCAGATATGTGGCATTTCCATGGGATTCTGGCTTTAGGGCTGCCTATCAAATGGATCATTAATGAGTCAGGTTCTGGCAAAAGTACTGGAAAGCCTCAGGAGAAAATGGGGAGATGAGCTGGCATTTCTGTTATTGATGTCTCTACTTCTAGCCATGAGTTTCACAAAGTGTATAAGGGAAAACAGCCAACCAAAGGCAGGAGTCATTCTTGAGTAATTTCCCCAGAAACTTTGTCAATGAAGGGCTCTTTTCCAAACATCTCCAAATAAGAACGATCTGCTCAAGGTCCTTCTCTATTTGGGTTTTATTTCTCAAAATGGCAAAGGAAGCCACACTAGCCATATGGCATGACCCCATGGCAACTGTCTCATCCACTCCAGCTCTCCTTCCATGCCTAGGAGACAGAGGCTGGAGCCAAAGACATGCTCACTTGCCTACTCAAATGGTAGTCTTTTACAAAGGGTAAGTTAATAAATTAAGACCAAAAAAAAAAAAAACCAAACCAAAAGAGAAAGGCCAGAGACACCATGACAAAAAAAAAAAAAAAAAATTCCCCAAAAGAAAAGAAGTAGGGAAGGATATTGATGAAGGAAAGAACATGAAAGAGTAGCATAAGAAGGAACAGGAGAAGGGAAAGGTGACTTCAGGGTGATGTGGTGGAGAGTACAGAAAGAAGAATGAGAAAGAAAAGACACCATTGCAATATCCTGCTGATAACTAAATTAAGTAAAAATCAATATCTCAATTTTACTGTTATGTTCTCTAAACAGATAGAAAATTCTTTCTCTCTCTTAAGGTCTTAAAAAAAACAGCTACACTGCCTAAAGGCATTTTTTCCTCTTGTAACTAATTACAGAATTTTCTTGTTAGTTTGAATATAAATTAGAGAATTCCTATGAAGAGTCCTACATGCATAGCACTAAGTTTCAGAGCAAGGTAAGAGTGGAAACATTTTGGAAAAGGATTCTTTGGATGATACAAGGCAATACTAGTATCTTAACAGATCTTTAGCATAGATTCTTTCTCTGTTAAACAAGTAATGCTCCATCAATCTGCAGTTACTTCTACTGATGTAATTACTACTACAGAGAAACAACAGTGTCAGTGTTAGACAGCATTTGTCTTTTATACATCTTTATTCACTGCAGGGAATTTTATGACTTTTAGCCCTTTCTACAAAGGATTTTTAGACAGAGCCTCTTGATTATGAGGCATTCTGAAGAGGTCTTTTCCCTTTGGCAAACTTGTGGGACAGGAAAACTGACCTGAAACTCCATCTGATTTCATGACTTTCTCTCTAAAATAAAAGTTCAAGTAGTCTAGTTTTTCTACTGTAAAAGGCAACATGAAAATGGAAACCCAACCCTTGTAATCTCTGTATCAGTTGCAGAAGTGTTGGACATTGTCACATCTTATCATTGTTTTTGGTTTCTCATATCCATGTGTTACCTTTGTATATTGCACAATGATCATGTTGTTGTATAATTTTTATAGTTATTCTAGAGAAAAAAAACTGCCCAGAAGTTGGTGTGTTTGCTGCTGGAGTTTCCAATGCAGTTCACATTATCTTATATCAATCATGAGCACATAAACCATGTTCAAGGTAGAGATGCTAAAGAATTCATAATTTGACCATGAACATGGTATTCATTTTGTCTCATATGTCAGAGTCTGCTGAAGCATCTTTTACTGTAACACCACCTATCCATTTCACTGACATAGCTGGAGAATGGGAGATGACAAGTAGGCCCCTAAAGAGGGGACTCAGATGTACCATATGACAGAAACAGAAGTTTCACTAATGTTTTATTTCTTTTGTTGTCATCTGATTGCACCTGATTTCCTTTGAATTTTGGACTTCTCTGGTCTGTGTTATACCTCCTTCCAATAGTATTGTGCAAAATACTAACCAAGAACAAGCTTTGTTATGAAGGTTTTCTGTGGCTAGGACATCAGCAAGCCAAAGACTTTCAAATTAGACCCTACAGAAAAGAGGCTGCCCTGTTGACATGTTATTGAGAGATGTCTTTCTTGAAAACTCCATCCCATATAATTGAGCAATGGTCTCATGCCATTAAGCTGAACAATTGGAGGCTTTGTCTCTGTTACTTAGCACTGCAGAGTGTTTGGATGTTTGAAAATACTGCACAGATTCACATCAGTAAGAGAAAAACAAGCAGATGCAAAAGATGAGAAAAAGCATTCGCAGTGTTTGTTAGCATAGAAGCTTTCTGATGCACCTCAGAATCTTTTCTTCAGTTAACTTTCTGAGGTGTGCCTGGATAAGGGGATGCACACAATGAGATGCTTGTCCATTTCCAGGCTTATGTGCCAGCTGCAAAAGCAAACTGAGGAGCTCTGTTGTTCTAGAAAAGCACAAGCAATACTTCATGGGTGTGAGAAAGGTACAGTTATATTGCTTTCAGCACAGCTTGGATGATTTACATTGGCAACAGAAAATCTTGCACATTCTCATTGCAACAGAGAAGCACAAAACAGAGAAGAGATTGGGGGGTTTGTGTCCCCATAACCATAATTTTAAGTGGTTCTTCATGAGAAGGAAGGTGCTGTTTCAGGAACAATTTATGATTTCTGAACAATTTATGAGCATACATTTCTGAACAGGAAATTGATTCAGGACACAAGTTATCACTGGCAAACCTCATTTATATGCAGCAAAAATATCACCTACAGCTTTCCTGAGATTGGCTCATGCTCAACATGCCTTCACTGATTACATGTGTTGCCTCCAGCTCTGTTTTGATTGCACACGCTGTATCCCCAAGGTCTCTTTCAGGAAAGGGTTACACAGAACATGTTGTTCCCTAGGAACCTCCTTTTGACAAGGAATCTGTCTTTACTGTCATGTCTGTCATACCAGGCATAAATCAGTGTCAATATACCGCTCCAAAAATAGTCTGGGCCTGCTTTACCTTCAGGCAGCCTTAGAGAGTTGGCACACACTGCCTCTGTCCCAAGAGCCAGGGAGAGGCAGGTGCTCCTTCTGCTCTGCCGAATTTACGAACATTTATCAACGGAAAAAGTCAGTTCCGTGGAGAAGCAAGATCTTCCTGCATTAGACCCTGGGAAGCTTTTTCTTTTCCTTTTTGGCTTTGTGCATCTTATCAGTGGCTCTTTATGCCTTCACAGTCTAACTAATTGATTCCTTTCTCTTGTGATGCTTTTGTAATTGGATTGTAATAAATTATACCCTGCTGCTTAAGAATGCGTCAAATACTGTTTTAACTTGTCCAATGCAAAGAATTGAGAACTAGAGACTGGATCATAAAGCATCATAGAATTTTGCTGGTATTAAACAGACACTTTGCAATAATTCTGCTGTCACTTACATCTACATAAATCCAGTATGACTCCACTGGCCTCAAGTACTTTCTCAGCATTTACACCAGTCTGAGTGATGGCAGATTTTAACTCTTCATTCCTGTGGTGAGATAGATGGACTCCAGGCCAAGATACACAGACTGTGTTGGGAAAGCAGTGAGTAATGCTACACAATAATTTGAAGAAGCTAAATTAAAAACAGTGATGGTTGCCTGAGGATGCTGTATTCATAAAGAGGATGGCTAAGAAGTACCCCTTTACCTAGTACCTAGCATTGCAATGAGTCTTTGCCATGGATAACACCAGAAGTTTTTACATACATTTCCTAAACTTGGTAAAGTATTATTTCCTGTACTAACGTGATTAAGATAGCAAAAACAGGCTGCGAGGCAAGGACCAGACTTTTCTCAAGAGAGCAGTTGTTTTCCCTATCACTGTGACTCAATCTGGTCTCTGGACTGCTCCAGTCTCCTCTCACTGCAGCAGACTACGCCAAATTATGTGTCAAGGCTTTTGGCAGTGCAACCTATTTCCCACAGAACACCACACAGAGAATTGCACTCTTCATTTAAGTCACTGACTGGACTGGAACCACTGAACTCTTTTATACAGGATAGAAAAGCTCGTGTTTCAGCTGTTATTTTGCATGAGGACTTCTTTTTTCATTATTGTGGCCACATACCACTGGCAGTTGTACAGATTAAAAACAATGCTTTAATCCACACAGCCCCTTGACAGTAGTGTCCACACATCCTAGGAGTAAACATTTTTACTCAACTGCTTCACAATTTTATTTAAATAAAGATTCCTAGAAAGTAGATGGGATGTTCTGTTCTGCTTTACCTGCAACGAGAATGTGCAATCATTCACTTCATGTGCCTATTTAAAATCCTGGACATGAATCATTATGACTGACCCATATAGAAGCAAGGAGGCTCAAAGTCTGTTTTCTTTCCCTCTCTAAAATGCCAACAGAAGTGTGGGTTAACAGTGACTCACGTTAATCTTAGCTGAAGTGGTTGAACCTTGGGAATCTGAAGAATGACTGTTGTTCCATACACTAATTGGAGATCCATTATAAAGGCTCCCTTCAAGTGAGGAGTGTACAGGCTGCTACCTCTGGCATCCTTGCAGACATTCTTGGTGGAAATCATGCTGGAAATCAGGTCTCAGCTAGGGAAACCTGACCACAGGATGGACTGCTGCTGTAGACCTCTTCTCAAGGACCCAGAAGGGCAGGAAGTTTGGGTGTCAGTGGTTTAGAAGGGGCATCCTATGGTGCTAAGAGCAGAACTCTGTCAATAAGGAGTGCATTTACAACTTTTTTTCTGGTCCCTGTAGTTCATGTTCCTTTGCCTTAATTTAGGACATGTGGAAAAGTGCACACATACTGTTGATATATCTGGCACAACTCTAGATTGAGTGTGAGGGTTTGCTCTGGAGCAAGGTAAAAATTCAACCAGTTTATATGCATTTCCTGGCTAAATTTGGTCCACCAAGATTCGCAACAGTGCCTACATGATACAGATGTGTTTTTTTGAAGGTCTGTAATTTTGTCTTGCATAACATTCAGGTCTGCATTTCTAGTTACTGCGTCTAATTTAGGAAGATCCTCTGATTTTCTCTCCACTTTATGTGCATCTTGGAAAAAAAATGAAAAAAGGCGTGACTCAAACAATAAAAAATTCTAAATAAGGAAAAGACAGATTGGCACTTTTGGAACATTTAAATGAGAACCTGATACAGGAAGAAAAAATGAGTCTAACGAATAAACTTCCTATGCATTGAAAGATCAAATAGAGTAAAAAGCTGAGCAGTTTATATAACACATATTTATTGCCCATGCTGTAGAATAATGGCACTCTCCTTGAAGGCAGAATAATCAAGATAAGTCTGAAAAATTTAACACTCAATGCTTTATAGTTTCTCCTCCATTGTTCACATTCATACGTAGCCAAATCTTCAGGTCTTGACCTACATTATAGTCACTCCCAGCTAAGAGAAAATTAACACTAGGCCTATATTGTCACTAGTACTAGAGTATATAAAATATTAAGGTTGGTGTTCTCACAGCTACTGTTTCTCAGTAGGGAGTTTCATGGCCTTTTGAAGTAATTCAACATCTTGTTTACAGTGAAGTTCCAAAGACAGTCATGCATCTAAATTACTTACACTAGTCTGAAAACCCTGCTCTAGAAGAGCTAAAGTGAAGTCCCAGAAGCTTGGCCAGAGAGATTCAGGGTTTCAGATGGGAGCCCTATAGAAAGCATTGAGTTTATGAGCTGAAGTGAGGTTCCTCTGGCTGCCAACCTGCCTCATGCCCTGGCTTGTGTCTGACGGCTGTGCAGCGCTCTGTCTCGTGTATCACAGCAGAGATCTTGGATTGGGATCTGTGCTGACAGTGCTGCCGGCAGCGCTCAGGGCTCGGTGCGTGTCACTCCTCTCTCACAGCAGAGCTGGCTGTACTGCATGGCCAGTCGTCAAAACTTGTCCAGCGAGTAAACAGAGCCCGAGAGATTTGCAAGATTCACAGGGAGGTGTTTATCAGTGTTACTCCTCTGTTTTAATGAGCACACTCCAAATATGATAGATGTTACTCCAACAGCTCCTGAGCTTCTTGCAATGTCATGCACAGAGCCAGTTCTTACTGGACAGAAATATGAATTCTCATGTCAGGCTTCTCTTTGTTTCTGGCAGCCAAGTCCATGTAATAGTCGCACTTTTGATATTCATAAATAAGTTAGCACAGCATTTTCACTGTTGGAATTAACTGAGTCCCTAATTACGGTGACAGAGAGCTTTTCTTTCGTGGTCTAATTAGAATATTGAAATACTGTACATGCCCTCCACTAAAGCCCATGTATGTCTGTGTGAACATTCTTTCTTTAAAAAACAAAACCAAAGCATCAATATCACACATGGGCTTATGTGTTGGTTAAAGACAGGAGAAAACTTGTGTATGTCCTACCATGAAGGTATTTTCTGTGAATTGGGCCGTAAGATTGCAATTCTAAGCAGCCACACAATTAATTCTTCAGTTATGCAGTCCAATTAGGACAAATGCTTCCTTTCTAGTTTAATTAGAGATGGGTAAGCTCGTTTGAGCTTATTTGTATAAAATATGTGCTCATTAAACAAGGCCTGGATTTTGTTCAGCTTGTTAGAAATGTTGTAAAAAAAGAGCTTTCTCACACTGGCTCTAGTCTTTTTAACCCTTTAAAGACCACAAATCTGATAGTCTTATCAGTTACCCTCAAAGCACAGTATGCTTGTTTCTCTCAGAAAAAGGGTGATTGCACTGCAGTAGGAGTATTTGTAAACTCCAAGCTGCCATGCAGATAAACATCTGCCATAGTCAGATATCATTATTATGACATCCCTCCCTGGGGGCTAATGCAACTTATAAAGGGTTTGTGGGGTTTGGGATTCCTTTTTCAGAGGTCCCCGGCAGCAGAATGAATGAGAAACTTTGTGCCTGACACATAACTTGTCTGCTGAGAGAAGAGCAGAGGACTTATGAACTGACATTTGGATACTTCTGTGGGGCATGAAGTAGAAATATTTACATGCAAACTATACTGTGTGAAGCCACAAAGGGCACAAAGTCAGTTGAAATGTCCCAAGGATAGGCAATGCCAATGATTTGAGCATACTGTTTCACACTTTCCTCCTCTTAAGTTAATTATTTCTTTTGCGAGCTCATCTATTCAGCAGAGAGTAGTACGTGGAAGTGAAAGCACATGCATGAATCTCATAATGAAAAATGCCCCAAAGCAGGACATAATTTATTCAAACCATACCTTCATAAAATCAAGCTCTCCATCCTTCTGATCAGGGCAGGTTTCCTCCTGACATGCTCCTTCAGCCTTGGGTCTTTGAAGCAGAAGCGAGGAAAGATAGAGCCACCTTCCAGGCTACATGCGGGCACAGAGAAGTGAAGGCTCACCAGACAGAGCTGAAAGCACCCTAACCTTGGCAGAAGCCAGCACAGGGGCAACACCAGAGGAGGAATCTCCCAGATGGCTAGAAAAGGCAAAAGGGCAAGCTGTCAAAAATTAAAGTCTAATTTATCCCTCTTGGAGCCACACATTATCCAACACTGTCTGTAAAATGGACAGATGCTTACTACAGGCTCACACAAAGTGGTAGATGGCAGCCTTGGCCAAATGAGTTCTGGGGCATGACACAACTATCTTACAAATGCAAATCCACCCCTTTTCTCCTGCACGTGAGGGGGATTAAGCATGCAACAAGTGTGCATTCAAATATTTTGTGCACAAACACAGCTCTTGCCCTTTGAAATCCTAGCCCTGAAAGCCTCTAGTTTCTGCTACAAGGCTTGAGCCTTGGTTTCAGAGGCACAGAAGGAGAAGAAAGGTTAAGTCTGGTTCCCAGGTGATTTCCACAGGACAGAAAATAGCCCACAGACTATAAAAAGCTTGGATTTGGGGTTTGAACCCCATTGTTCAAAGGCTGAAGGCAAATGACATGGCTCTGGAGTCATGACTGTCCTGGTCTAAGAGCTGCCTGGAGCCATTTGCAGGTGGATGAAATCTCTGAATCAGAGGGGAAATGTAGCAAACACAAGATGAAACTCTAGGCTGTGCATTTGGGACCACATTAAAAGTCTGCTGAACTTAATGGAAACCTGGGCTTCAGAGACCGTATGGTGTCACAGCAATGAACACAACTCAGCCCTACAAGCAGAGGTTCTGGCTGTCTCCAGGGCTCAGTGCTGAGCTTCCTACTGTCTCAACACCTACACTCTCAGGATTGCCTTGTGGGTGAGACATGGTGGGAAATAAAGACACTGCAATTTTCGTAAGTTTATTTAATTCCTGCTGATTTACAATGACATCATGGTATTTATGATCTTGTATTTTCACAGGTGTCACTTCGTCATCTCTTAGTCTGAACAGTTCCTTCATTACAGTTAAATGGGATGGAGTGGAGGGGAAATGCTGGTTTGGAGCTGGGACCTACTGGGACCTGTCATGCTGTATTAGAAAAGTAACCAAATACAGACCTTTTTTCAGCAATGTATCAGAGGAGAATTAGAGCATGATTTCACTTTAAGGGTATATGCTGGTCCCAAGATACTTTTTAATTTCAGAGGAAGATTTCCTAAATAATTGGCCAAAATGCAAAGGGGAGACCTTCATAATTGGTAACCTGAAGAGCTAGTGCAGAGCTATTTCCTCTTTTCTCTCTTGACAGGCAACCTTTAGCAGAAACTGTACTGACAGACAACTTGTAGCAAAAAGAAACACTGAAAGAGATGACCATGACCTAAGGATTGGAGGTCTCAGCAACAGTGACAGAAGGGGAAGCTCTTGTGGAGGAAAGCAAGATGAAATTTTCTCTTATTTCTGCAAATGAATTATACTTTCCCACAAAGGAAATATTTTTTCTACTCTAATTTTCTGCTGTGGGAGCAAATTGAATGATAGGGATCATTTTACTGGCACTGTGCATGTCTCTCAAAGTTGGACTTCAAATACTTCACAACAGAGTAATAAAATACATAGGCCAAGAAAAGAAGAGGAAATATGACAATAGAGACATGTCTCCTGTTATCTAGAAGACTTTCAGATTTTTTTTTTTTGTTAGGTACTATACAGGGATCCATGTAGTGTTAGTATTACCATGGTTGCTAAACGTAAGTCTAAGTCATTTCAGCTAGAGTTCCTCTGACTTCCCTTTCTGAATGCTGGCAAGTCATTGTGATTTTATTTCAAACCAGACCTGTGTGTCAGAGAGTGACTGGCCTAACTCCCAGCTCCCATGTGCCTTTGCCCTCGTTTTGTCTCAAACTTCACTGTAATTGTCAATATCCTCAGAAAAGGTAGAATAAAAATGTGCCAAATGTTTCCTTCTGATTTTCAGGTTGTCTAAGATACTACATCTGCTAGAAAATACAATTAAGTGTATTTTGCTTTTTCTTCCCTAACCCAAATCCCATGAACTGAGAGAGGGAGGACACAGTCATTCTAGGTGACACTTGCTCAAATATGCTAATTTTTTTGCCCAGAGCAATTGCCTTCTGGGTAAAAAATTCTTTGAGCACTCACTCAGCCCAGAGAGAGCACAAACAACTGTCCTGTCATTATGCCAAGCACTTGGAACAGGAGCTACGCTGTGTGTCACATTAAGGAACATTTACAATTGCAAGAGGTTAAAGGTGGAGAGGGAGTGTGGATGACAGAGATACCTCTGGAATTTGGCTGACAGATCACAGGGAAGCCTGAGAGGTCTGTAAAAAGCTAAGAAAAGCTCCCAAAGAGATGAAGAATATGCTTGCCTACACCTGCTGGATTTCCTAATATATCTGAGATTGAAGGGAATATTTTTCATTAGAGACAGAGAGCACAGGCATCTCCCCATTATTGCACTGAACCAAGAGGCATGAAACTGTTATGTCTGTGCAGCTGTTAATGAGGTTTTGATAACTGGGGCCAAACCTCGGTTACTGACCAGGGAATTTTTCAGGTACTACTGTTGCTTTTGGGCAGTGTGTCAAGGAGGATGCACAGCTCTTTTCTTGCCATCAAACAGCAGGACTCTCCCTCAGCAGAGAATCTTCATTAATCTAACCAGCATTAGGATATGGTGGATAAACTTTGCATTACTAAAAGAAGGGATAAAATTAGATGGCAGGAACTAATAATAATTTTTTACAGTGGAAGCTGGTCATCAGTGGAGCCAACAAGGATTTCAGATTTGGAAAAAGAAGTGAAACAGATTTTATCTGTTATTTAGGAGGTAGAACTAAAGTCTGATTAAAAAGGACTACAGAAAGGCCTCATAGAATTAAGATGTAAAGTAAGAAAATGGCAGATGAAATTCAGTATAGGTAACTGTAAACTGCATGTCAATGAAAAAAGTTCCAGCTTAATGTATACTTTGAGCAGCTCTGGTGAGACTGTTTCTCTATGGAAATAAGATCTTGGTTTTCACAGGAAAAAACCCTCAACCACATTTTAACCTTCTATATAAGTTAAAATGATAATTTGTGTGCTTGGAATTATTTGAGAAAATAAAAATAGCATAGTAGAAAATGTCACAACCTTTGTTCTCCAATGCTTTGAGTACAGTGGAGTCTCTTAAGGACATAGGAGAAATGAAGAAGGCAAAGAGAAAAACAACAAGAGTGGTCAAATGCTATTGTTGAAGAAAGAATTAAACTAGAGATCTATGGGAAAGGCTATCGAGGCTTTGTTGTTAGCAGTTCCTAATAAGACAACCAGTGCAACAGAAAATAAATAACAAGGAAAAAGCATTCGTTATTTCCACTGTAGCAGGAACCAGGGGACATCAAATGAGATGGGTGCAGAAAACAAAAGACAGATACCCCTGCAGGGTGCTCAAGAGAAAGGGCATCAGGACAGTGGGCATATTAGGTGTGCAAAGTTTCAAGAAAGAGTCGCACAGATTCAGAGAAGAAAAATCTGAAGGGAAGCTAGTGCTTACAAGGGCCCAGGAATTACAGAACTGCTTGGATATTAGGAAAGTGGTCAAGAGAAATGTTTCCATGTCTCAGACTGAGCTTTTTCTTTCCAATTAGTAAGTGCTGGCAGGCTTCTTTATAAACAATAACATATTTATTTTTAAAAATTTTATTTATTTTAGGCAGATAGGTGCAGGCCAAGAATATGTCTCACTTTACGTAACTGGATAGTTCTTACCTAGCAAGAGATTGGTTGCTGAATTAGAAGAAATTTTTAATCACAGGAAAAATCTTTATCCGTAGTATAACTTGGGAAAGGAAAATGGCAAATCTGGATATTAGTAGACTGGATGAATTAAATAACTCAGTCTTGCAAGCAGACATGATCATGTTTCTAGACTGTTTCATTATTTGTTTTTGTCAGGGTGTATTTAATTATCTTCTTTTCAATACCAGTGTTAAGCCTTTGAAGAGATTATTATTTTATGCATAGGATCCAAAATTATGGAAAATAACTGTGAAGTAGGGAAATATACTGAAGATAGATTCTGCAACTTTGACAGAACAGATATGCTCTCCAAAAACTAGACTGTTTTGAGGAGTTAAAACAGAAAAGTCAGGAGTTAAAGGCAGTTTGCCCAAGTAAGACATGAGATCCTCCTGTCTGTAGTGACAAACACTTCATGGAAAGCCAAACTCTCAAACTTCCCTCCATTGTCTCATGGGATAAGATGGCTGTACAAGGCTGCTCCTCATCCTCTCTGACCAGGACAAGAAAATAATAATAAATATAATAAGAAAATAAAGAAAACAAGCCAGGGCCAGAAAAGTTTCCATCCCAGAATAAGGTGTTGAGCCAGAGGACGTGTTCCAGCCTGTGAACTGCTTACGCCTTCTTTTTTACATGATACTTAGGCCTGTCTTTGGGTTTGTAACAGCAGAGCAGTGGAACAGAGGCTGCATCTTCTTTCAGCCTCTTTTGCATCTCTGAAATCCAATTTCCCCTCATGCCTTCCTAAGAGACATTTTGAAGTTTCAAAACATTTATTTGAAATCTCAAGCAGACTGCTTAAGCTCACAGGCCAGCATGCTGCTGGTAGCATGGGGTCTCTCCATTTCCAGTTCTGGGTTTTCATCACAGCATCTTCTGCCAGGAGCAGAGTTCAGACAGCCTCTAGACACTTCTCTGGAGATCTAGTCAAGCCTTCCCATGAATGCAAAGTGGCTGCAGGCAGCCCACATATTTGTGAGCCAGAGGAAGAAAGCAGGGATCTGAAATTTAATATCTCATTGTACAAAGCGAATGCCTGGAACTTCAAGTATACTTCCATTCTGAGGACTACATTACAATAGAGTTGTCTATGTGTCTATATAACCATGGCATTCAAGACTTTTCTCCAGTTTAATCAGGGTATAGCCATGTCCCCTGCAATCTTTTGAGACACATTATTTGTTCTTTTGGTTGGAAGATCACAGCATTGTACAAGAACTCATTGAGGTTTTCTGTTCTCCAAATACATGCCTCAGGCAGACCTTCCAAACTTTTCACTCTCATGGGACAACTTACCATTTCTTAACTGTGAAGATATCTGCCTTGTCCCTGCATGTCCTGGCCACTCGTCATTGCATTGCTCAAACTACAGAGCTGCAGTGCTGCAGAGACCTGTATTCTGCTTCTGGGAATGTGTAACGAATGCCAGCAGGCAGTAAGTACTTTCTAGGACTCTCCTGGCTTAGCTGTTACTGTGGGGCAGCAGAGAACCAAGGGTTCTGACACAACATGCACATGTCATCAAATTTACTCTTAGCTTCATTACAAGTTACAATAGACAAAATAAGTCAACAAAAATAAATCAACATCTGTCCATATTCGTTGGGAGCCCTGGAACACAGTCTGTTTTCAGTTTAACTCCTGAAGTGTCTCTATCTCTCAGCTCTCTCAGGGAGATGAGTTTGGATTTTTATTTCCAGAACACCTACCCACCTTGCACAAGCCTGGACGTGATTATGTGATTACAGAACAATAGGGTCCTTGTGATGAGGCCATGCAGATCTCCCAGCCAGAAAGCCAGGTTCTTAGGAAACTTCTCAAGAAGGGTTCTCAAAGGGCATAGCTGGAATGAGCAGATCTGCTGAGACTTGTAAGCTTTGAGTACCTTGCCTTGTGACTCTGTCCATCTGTGGCAGGGGTATCCAGGTTTTCTGGTCCACTCTTGCTGGCACAGCGCAGGATCAACACTCTTGTCATACCTGGGGCTATGAATCTGAAATAATGCTAGAGGTGCCCATAGTGACTGTGTTTTAGTCATAAGGATGAGCTCTCAACTGGCTCTTTTGTGTGTGTGTGTGCTCTGCAGAGCCACAGGTGTGTCTCCCATCTCTTATATTGGCCTTGATAAGCCAGCCGTCAAGTAGCTGTCATGCTTATACTCACTTGCATACCTATACAACACAGTGCCATCCCACATGAAGAGTCTTGCCCCTTCTTTTTGCTCTTCAGTTTTCTCTTTCAACCTCTCTTCCACTGCCTCAGATCTGAGCCCTGTCTTGTCTTCCCAACCTCCCTTCTTTGCCACTTAAAGCCAGTAGCACAGTGTATTCAGGTGGAGAGGAGCTGATGGCCTTGGGTATACAACTAGGTTCTGCAAAGTAACTGCAGCCTCCTCAATCGATTTCAAACATGTTATGACTGGTTCTTTTCATCTGATTGTTTCTGCAGGGTTGGAAAGCCAAAGATATGAGCTCAACATCTGCTGCTCCTTGCTATTATTAAAAAAAAAAAATTATTATTATTTTATTGGCTAGTGCAGTGAGAGACTGCAGAAGTGCCTGTTTGGTTTGACAAAAAATTCTCAAACAGATGCTTTCCAATTGTGAGAAGATCTGACCTTTATATAAATCAAGAACTTTTTTATGTTGTGCCCAAGCACTGGAAAAAACAACATAGTTTAGATAGATTTTCAAAACTTAAACGTTAAATTTCTAGCTGGAATGAATAGTAGTTGTATTTGTACTTGTGTTGTTTAAATGAAAATACAGGTCTGTTGACTGTTCTTAGTCCATTTGCCTTGTAGCATAGTTCTGAGCATCTTCGAAGTCATAAAATGAGATGTCTCAATCAATCGGAGAAAAGTGGTTAGTAGAACCAGAATACCAGAAACCCACTAACTCACTAAATAGTTATTATACTGACTTTGTGAGACCAGAAATTGCAGCTATTGCATTTCCCCATAAACAGACTTCTCTACTCTGATTCTGAGGGATGACATCTGGGACAAGTTTGAAATATCATAAAATGAGTTACACACATAATTTCTTCCAGATCATTCAGAGAGATAAACTAGTGTAGATGAGGTAAAGGAGGAAACCAAGGGTGGCTTTGGTCCTGTGTTTCCCATGCTTTTTGTCTCTTTTGGGAGACTCTGTATGCTAGCAAGTTCCTCTGATTATTTTTTTCCATAGCACTTAAGTGCACAATTAATTATGGGCAAATTTCCTTCTCTTTCTTCTAGCAAAAGAAAAGTCATGTTGAAGTTCTGGCTCTGATGATATTTTCTGTATTTATTGAGCATCAGAAGGGAAGGACTAGATATTCACTTTCTGCCAGTGAGATCTACTTCCAATCATCTTCCTCTTGCTTTCTCTTTTCTCAAGGCTGCCCTCTGGCCACATAATTTTTTCTACCCCTCTCAACAGAGATTGCCTTCTTACTTCCAGATATGAGCCAAAATCTCTTCTGACAATCTTGGAACAATTGCAAAGTACTGGACTGAGATTGTTTCCTTATGACAATGAAATGAAAATGCTACTTACAGTGGTATAGATCTGAGCAGCTTTTGAATGTGTGACATGTTCTTTAAAGCCTTGTGCTTTAAATCCTGATTCCAGTGCTTGGGCTTGAGTTTCAAAATACAAATTGCTCATGTATTAAAGGGAAAATAAAAACAAAAAGTGGTGCTAAGTAAATTCAGCCTTTAAGCCATTATTTCTTCACATGATCATTTTCTCTTGCTTCTGCCGATACAGAACCTTTAGCTTTGAATTTTGCTTTGTCTTTTATGTTGAGCAAGCCAAAACTCAAAGTGCAGCTCAGATACAACTACAAAAAAGTTCACAAAGCTGGTGAAATACAAAATTGTAAGGTCTCCAGCTGAATACCCTGAGTAGCTTTCCACATACAGAGACACTGGTCACAACTTTGCTTTGTAGATTTGCAAACCTGTGACTAATCAAAATTTATTTATGGAGTGCATTGCAAAACCTGAAGCCAGATGTGTTTTGCGTCATTTAGACTTTATTGGGTACATTTAGTTGGAAAGCATATTTCTTTTTTACTCTTTTCATACAGCAATGTTTGCACACAAAAATTCCTTAAGCAACCCACAAACTGCCTCTAAAATATTAATTGACTTTGTAGCTGAACACTTGAAAGTTACAAATATGAGCTTATCAAGCTGTGTGACACAGCTTTTCCATAGATGTATTAAGGCTTCTACACTTGGGTTACTCAATGCAGTCACATAAAAAATCTGGTGATAACTAGATTTTCATAATGGGACAAGCAATCAGAGAATTCATTAGTATGTTGTTTTCTTGTACTTTTTTGTCATGCAGGTACTCATCTGAAGAAAAATACAGTAAAAATTGATTTTTGTAATTTGATAGTCTTAATTCATATCAGCTAAAGAACAGCAATGTATTCTGAAGCTCAGAAATGTGAACATATATTGTTAAAAGCATAATCTCAAGCATACAGAAGCTAATTCACTGTGTATCATCCTGAATGAATTTTAAATGCACTGATTTGTAGAAAAATATGTGGGAACAGAAACTAAAGTCACAAAAATGTATTTTACAGATTTGAAAATCCACAAAGCAGTTATTTTTGGCTTTTCCATACAGTAGGTAAATCCATCATTTTTCAAAATTCAGCTCACACCATGGATGATTTCACTGCAAAACTATGGTTTTATTATATTTCTGAAATTCCTGTAGCCAGAATTAACCAGTGTTTTGTCTGAAGAGCTGCCCTTCTCAATTTAGAGACAGCCCACCAACTATAGTAAGAAACAGACGTTGAATTACTTATATAATTTAAAACATTGCAGCTATTGTCCCTAGAGAGGAAAGCTGCACACTTATATGTGGAGACCTGACTCAAGGACCTGCTGTTTCCTAGGTTTCATGCACCAGTAAAATCTAGGGGTGTTTTTTTCCAAGCTCATGATAAGCTTGGCTGCTGTACACATCTTTGAAGGAATAAAGGGATCATAACTGAAGCATTGTATGAGTCTGTTTCATCCAGCACAACCAAAGCAAGAGATCAGGTTTGGTCTTTCCCTTGTGCATTGATCAATACCTTATGCCATCGTATTAACCCCTTAACCATCACAGAAGGAGGCAATATTATAGCAAAAAAAAAAAAAAAAATCAAGCAAGATCCTTAGTTTGAAAAAACAAACAAACAAACAAACAAACAAACTGAAATAAAATGCTTGACCCTCACACCCTCTCATTTGAGATGGGAAATGTTTTATACAGCAACTACTGTATATAAAGCAAGCCCTACAAGAAAAGCAAATCT
The DNA here is from genome assembly GCF_028769735.1 of Zonotrichia leucophrys gambelii. Lineage (NCBI taxonomy): Eukaryota > Metazoa > Chordata > Aves > Passeriformes > Passerellidae > Zonotrichia > Zonotrichia leucophrys. Next base: position 49,397,325 of record NC_088200.1, read on the forward strand.
CTGTGCAGCACCTGTGACCATTTTTTAAAGAACCTTGTTGAGTCCAAATGGGGTGGAGTAAATGGATAGACTAAAAATCTGTTCCACCTGTAATTATGAAATAATTATGAAAGCATTTAATTAAGTGTTCGAACTGTGCTGTAGGATTTTTTAGGATATATAGGCTTTAAGAAGTCTTTGCTTAGTTAAGGTTTTATTAAGAAAATATTTATTAATGGCATTAGTCTTTGTAAGTCAGCTGTTTTAAAAAGCTGTTCTCTCTCTGATGAATAGCATGGGGCTGGTAATGTATTTCCAAAATTTCAGTTTATTTATGGGATATTATATTTGTGACAGAACTCTTCTCCTATAAAGTTTTTTTTTTCTGTTTTATATCAGTCTCTTGCTTATACTCTGTCTCTTGTTGATAAATTTTCTTGTTTACACAAAGCGAACAGAATTTCAGAGCCAAAACGTGATTTCTGCTATTTTATATAGAATGGTATGTCTCTAAAACATTGATTGCTCTGTTTCTGTCTATACAAAATATGCTTAAATAGCTGAATTTTCTCTCCTTCTTTCATGTAGAAAGCAATGCTACAGACAAAACAGCACTAATTTTTTACTTTTCCCCATTACATTGTAATTTTCAGAAGAGTATGAGGACAATGATAAATAATATATCTTGAAAATATTAATTGCACATAGTTCTAATAAAAAAATTACACATATTAGAAATATTTTTAGTTCTGTGCGATTCCTCTAAAACTATATATAACTCTCACACTTTATCTGGTGATCAGAAGGCACCTGATGTTCTACTTGGGCACCAAGTCCACTCTTGGGATCCTGCAACATCTTCATGAACTTCTGAGGACAAAAGTAAGCATTCTTCACTGCCATTTAGGTTTTGCCTTTTTTCTTTTATATCTTCTCTGTAGCCTTCAAACATATATTTGTAGCTCTGCAGCCTGTTGTATTAGTGGCTAGCTTTCACAATGCATTGCCATGGCCTTTCCCTAAGCAGAAGGACAAAACAAATTCCAGAGCTCCAGTTCCTGGGAGGTACAAGGCCCTGTGCTACCTGTGCTCTTCTGGGAGCCAAGGGTGCGAACAATCCTTCGAGATGCATTCTCCTGGACAAAGCACGGCTGGTGCTGAAGGGGACTCCAGAGAAGGGGCTTGATCTGGGAAGGAATGGCATCACCACTTGTCCTCCTAATTGGCGCTTTTTATCAATTATGCTAATTTCGTAAAACCTATAAAGTGTTCTCGGCCCTGGTGGGCGCAGGGGGGCTTCTGTGGACATTTTTCCATTAAATTTTCCTGAAGGCCTTTAAATAAAGATCCTCTCTTGTATTACCTCCTTACTAAAATTATCTTGAGTTTCATTTCCAGGCTGGGCAAAAGGCAACACAACCAGACAGGAAGAAAGAGATGTATATGTGTTAGCTAATCGTGTTCATTTAGGCTTCACTATTTCCTGTATAATTTATAAGGTAGATAAAAAACACAAAACAAAAAATAGTAAGATTTCTGCCAAATAATTTTTGGACTAGAGGGAAGCAGAGTGGAAATGCTTTCCTGAGAGAGTACAGGTGTGTTATACTCAGTATTCTCAGTATTCAGTGTTATACTGAGTATTTCTCTCTGTCTGTAGTCAAGCTGGGTCTCCCTGAGGAAAGAAGGAAGGAAAGCTCATCAGGGGCTTGGTGTGGGTTATCTGGAACAAGTACTCCTTTTGTGTTTCCCTCTTACATTGTAGTGGTCTTCTCTCTCTATGAAGAAAACCCATCACAGGTGTCCTGCTGGCTGGGGTTCTTCTGAAAGGAACAGCACACTGCTTGGCTTGCTGTGCCTCATGTCAGGTACTGACTGTGCTGCAGGAGGGCCCTCTGGAAAGCACAAACAATCACAAAGCAAAAAATCATCACTGCTTTACTCAATACAGAAATAAGGAAGTTTCTAGACAACATGCAGGTTTGTATCAAACAATCAGAATTTAATTTTTTTTTTTGCATAAACCTTCCAATATACAGATAGAATCTGTCAGTTTTGTTCTGTAGGAATGAGCTCCCTATTGCTTTGCAATTTTTTTCTAGTTTATCTAGTAAACAACAAAGCACTGTGGAGAAAGGTTAGAGCCTCACAAGAAAAACCTTGTGAGAATTTAATTGTTCTTGGATGGGGGAGTGGAGAAACATATGGGGGTCAGTTGTTGCAGGACTTCCAGGAGACCAAGCTATGTGCTCTGAAATCCTCCTCAAAAAAGGGAAGAAATGGACTACAGCCACAAAAAGATAATATCCCTTCAATGATTTGCTTTTAAAAAATGTTTGCTGCTGGAGCGCATATTTATGAAGTGGGTACCTGCTTGACAATGTTGCCATGCTCCTGCTCTGTATGCTTCATTGCTTCACTCATTAAAAACTGACATTTACAATGTAATTATTTTAAATTATTTGGGTTCTTTTATGTCTAACTGTGAACATTTTCAAAAGACATTTTTTCATTAAAATATATAAAGCAAATAAATGCAATATATTTTGGGCATTAGATCAGAAGACTTCAGTTAGGTCTTTTTTTCCATGCCACCTCCTAAGGGAAGTACACATTAAATTGCATAGTTTGCATGGCAAAATAAGTTCAGCTTTTCATCAACAGTGCTTCTCAGAAAAAGCTTATTTTTCTAATGGCACTCACAATCTTCTGCTGGATGGAGCTCTGAAAGCAATCTAGATGTTTCTCCATTAAATAATTGTGAACACAAGGGATATTCTTCTATTGCCCTTGAAAAAGCTCCCTGAATGAGCTCCTGAGGAATTTGGGCTGAAGATTGCTTTCAGATTTGTAACAGATTGGTGTGTTTCTGAAGTATGGTATGTGTGTGCCTGCATTGTGTGTATGTATGTGTGTGTGTGTGTGTGCAAACATAGACATGAAAAATCCTCATGGTCAAACATCAGCCAAATGGAATATAGTCTGTGTTTTGGCTTAGACTGGCAAAGAGGAAATTAAATGCTTCAAAGGATTATTAGGACATTTTAAAAATTGGAACATTTAAACAAGAAAAAGAAAAACATGAAGCAGGACAAGAAGATGAAAGAGAAAGGCATGCATGTAAAACCAAACCCAAAATGATAAGCATCCTGCTTTCAGACTTTCAGTAAACTTTCAGTGACTGGCAAACTTGGTCTTGACTGGCTGCCAAATATGACCATTTTAAGATGTACAAGACTTTATAACCCAAGAAACCTCAGATTAATTGTTTAGCACTTTTCTCAAGTTCCCCCTTTCTCCTTCCAGTGCTATCCTTAATATGTTTTTTATGCATGGACATTTTTCTCCTATACAGTCCTAATTTTCATAATACAGGGATTTGATTTAAAGCCCACAGCTATGTTAGGGAAGAGCTAGAAGCTGCAGCTTCTGGGAAAGGTGAGTAGGAGTACTCTAGCCCCCAGGAGGAAGCAGGGTCAGTTTGTTTTTTCCCAGCTGCTACAGAACAGTTTCTGTTTTGTTAGCAAGGAGATGATATATCTGACCTTCCCCCCTCCTTTCTTTTAAATGGCGGTGAAGGTAATCTGGATTTCTTTAAGATCTCCAAAGGATCTTCAGCTGATTCTGTATCCTTAAAAGTGACTCCAAAAGTTACTCTAGAACCTCTGAAATGGCATGTTTCAGCAAGCACAGACAAGACTGAGTATGCTCTTATTAAGCAGCAGGTAGCTGATAAGAAAGTCAAGTCTTTGCTCTTATACTGGTTTTACACTTGCCAAAGTAAAGTCCTGGCCTGCCAGAAAATGCTCAAAAGACAAAGACTGCTGTGTCCTGGAGACTTTGAAACAAGACCCTGAATTTTTTCTTTTTTTCTTTTTTAGCTTTTTTTGGGGGCGGGGGGGTGGGAGGAGTGGGTGGCAATACGGTTTTCAGACTTTTTTCTTACCTGCTAGCACTCCTTTGAGAATGGTGTATGATTGTAGCTTATGCTTCTGCTAAACAGCCCTCAGTGGTTCAATTTATAAGGCAGGCCTGGAGAGGTCTTTAAGTCAAATCCCATTATGATGAACTGGAGCGACTCTTGACTTTCATCTAAACAGCCATATCTTTTGAATGAGTTCCAAACATCTTCCCAAAATAGCTGCATAGACTATACTTCAGACTCTTTAAAGCATTACTGCACACAGGTTCATGTTATTGTTCTAAGTTTAGCATGTTTTTCATACCTTTTGATAGCTGGTTAAACTATTTCTCTTGGAAGATAGTTATCTAGGAAACACTTCTTTTATGTGAGTGGTTCATTCTAAAAGAGAACCTATATGTTTGTAAACATTATACTTCTCGTATTTTTTCTGGATGACTTAATGAAAATTAACCTTGAAGTTACTGATACATTGTTTATATCAACTATTATGTTTGTTTTCTATTCATGGTTTTTAAAACACCTTGTTTTTATGTTTTTTGCAATTTTATTTTCTCAATGTTGAAAATAACTGAAACAGATCATGGCAGTGTACTTATAGCTACTTCCCTTTCTTGAAGGCAGAAATAGCTCCAGCTCCTCCTTCTCAAATAGGAATTTCTGCACTTGCAAATAGCAGGTTGTACTAGGAAACAAAATGTTCCAGCTAATTACCCAAGCCATTTGTAATTTTGTATTCCTTTGCTTTAAAGACAATGAGACTGCAACCCAGCAACAAAGTTTAGACCCTGTCCACAGTCATTTTAGAAAGGTAAGCTATTCAAGCAGTTGAGCTTTTTTCTGTTTCTACGGTAAAGAAGGCTTTTTTTTATTTTTCATGGATTTTATGAGGAATTACTCCCTTCATCCAATGTCTTGTGCCCAGATATGGTAAACGAACTCTTGAATACTGAGTTCTTCTATCACAGGTACTCCTTTTCTCCACCTTTGGTGTGCATTGAGCTACCACCACACTTTCCTTGTCACTGAGTCAGTGATGTCAGCAGCAGCTGTGCCAGATGACTGGGACTATGGGGTACATTTTAACTACATGAAGCAGATGCTCTTCTTTACTTAACATTGATTAAAAATCAATCTGTTTTCTAAGTCTTCCCATCTGCAAAACACATAGGGTCAGGAAGTGCGGCTGGGATTTTGATTAAGTACATGTTTTCCTCTCCTCTTCTTTTAAAGGTATGAATGAAACATGAGGAAAATGACACCAAAACTTCCGTGATGTGTGAAGATTTTAAAACACTCAGCCAACGTTTTTCTTTCTTTTTTTCTTCTCCAGCCATAGTAGATTATTTCTTACATCTGGGTTTCAGTAGAAACAGGAAGCTGATGAGTCAAATGTCCATAGGGATTGCCCTTATGGATATTTCAAAGCTCTTGGCAAGAATGAGGTAAATCACCTCAAAGCTCAGCTTTTGAGGTTTGGTGAAGAATGCACTGCTGAAAAGGCTTCAGAGAACTTTGGAGGAAGTCCCCTGGTAGGGAGATCGTCATTGAAATAATCGCTTGATCTGCAGTCACAGTTGCTTGAAGTCCACTCTGACTGCAATTATCAGTCCTTAACCATGTCCATTTTATAGAAAATATCCATCTCCCTCAGTGATTTCATTAATGGCTTGGAAAAATATTGTGGAGAGCATAATTCATCTTCCAAGGTCATCACAATTTTGAGAGAATTATTCTTATCTTCCTGAAAGGAAGGAGACAGTTTTAAGAGGGAGTGCAATTTCTATGGTGCTGTATGTGCTGATCTAGCTATTGACAGTATTTGAAGGGATTTTGCTGCATTTTCCTGGGAGAGTGCTAGCCTGGCTGAAGGATGGGAAACTGCATGAAATAAACTGGAATTTTGTTACAGGCCCAGGGAAGGTTAAACCTTACAACCCAGTTGCAAATGCATTTCCCATGGGCAGTTCCCTTACTCCATGCAACCAGTCCTATGGATGTATTACACCATAATTAAAAGTCAATTAAAAACAGCTTTCCCAGAAGTTTACTTGACACTTGCACTGTAAAAACAGGAAATTGAATTGCGTAATGAAGAATACTCAGTACAAAAGTTAACACAAACTAACTAATCGGTTAAAAAACTGTCACGAATATAATGGTTGTATTTTACAGTAAAAATCACTATTTATGACTCATAGTTAAATTCTGTGTCTAAATAACAGGTAAAATAGTAAGATTAAGCTTAGTTTGAGTAGTTTTATTTTTGGAGAGCCTGGTAAAGGATGTTTTATATGAGCTATTGCAACAAAACCAATATTCAAAAGAAAAAAAAGAAGAGTAGAATAATCCACTTGTGCCATTAGAGATGATCAAAGTTTGGAGATTCATTGTTTTATCCATGTGCTTGTTAAAATACACCTTGAAAACATCAAGTCCCATGTCTGATACATGAAGTTCTAGGATCAGCACATGAAACCAATGAGCTATATGGCTTCATCTTTCTTTCCCTTTCTCCAACAAATGTAAAGAAGCTGGAAGTCTGGGTAAATAAGAGTCAGACATATCAATTAATTTAGGAGGAAGCTGTTTGCAATTAAAATATGAAAAATCCCAAATGGTGGATGTTTTTGTGTTTAGTTAAAAACAGAACAAAGGTGGAAATCCAGCTTGGTTCATCTTTCATTTTTTAAAAATTAAATTTGTCTAACCTTTCTTTAAGGTATTTGAGCGATGTCTAATCCTTTATTATTATTTGAGCTTTTTGGGTTTTTTCCTCTCTTGTAAAATGGCATTATAAATTATGTGTAAATACTCCATTTTAAAAACTGCAATATGATGTAAAATTATGAAAATATATTATACAGTTCAAGTAAAAGAACCAAGCATGAAATCAGTGGAGAACCTGTCCACAGGCATGTTTTCCCATATGAATGCAACAGATAAAAAAATGTAATAAATTCATTCATCTACACCCACTTTAAATATCTGGGCTGATCAGCAGTTTCACTGATGTGTGGCCAGACTTTGAAGTCTATCTTAGCCCTCTGGAATTCCACCAGCCACTTTCCAGACCATATAATGCATTGCAGATCTTTCCACATTATGTATTCCAGATGGCCGTACTCTTTGTGCATTTTGCCTTTCTTATTTGGGTTACTGGGGTGATTTGGGAATAAAACATGCATGCTACAAAGTGACAACTGACATATCCTTATGCTATCATGCTGCTTAGATACTGATGATGAACTTTAATGAATGTTTATGAAGCTTGGGGTTGTTGTTTTTTCTCTCCTCCTTCAGTCACTTTTATGCCCCTGGATAATGAGAAACTGAATGAGGCAGATTCTTCATGCATCATACATAAGGCTTGAGTTTCAGAGGTGCAAGTATGAACTTTGCATGAAATTAATCAACTTTGCATGAAATTAATCATAGCTGGAAGACTTAGCACCGTTTGTAGATCAAGCCACTGGTGAATGCAAGTTTCTCAATAAGAAAAGCAGCCCATAAATTGAATTAGCTGAGGCCACCAAGCTTACTTTAGACCAGATTATCTATATCATTGCAATCTTCTGCCTAAGGTTGAATTCAGTCATTCTCACAAGCATCAGCAAGATCTTATCCACTGCCACCCAGAAAATAGCAGAAAAGCAGCCAAGTAATATAAGGATCTTGTTCTCCTGAAAGGATCCAAGAACACTGTACACCTTGGGAGATATATCTGTGTCATTTGTCCCTCAGACCTCTAGATAGATCTTCATCTTCCACTTCATATTGTCTGTCTTACTACGCAGATCTGGAACAAAGCCTCGGGTTTCCTAAGGCTACGTTACTCTCATCTCCCTGCCCTCACTTTGCACTCATCTCTTATTCCTTCCTTGAATCTGACAAGTCTGGAGAAGTTGGAATGCATTCTAAAAAATATAACTCCAGAAACCACTACTTGTTCCATGCTTTACTACACTACAGTAAATGAGGAAAAAAAAAGAGGTGCAGACAACTATGAAAAGCCTTAAAGGAACATAGATCTGAAACCTACAAAACAAACACTTGGATAAAACTGCTGAATGTTTTGGCAAAATCAGGGGCTATTAGAAAAAAAATGGAATACCATCCAAAACATAATGCCACAAGTCTTGTTCAGTAAAGAGATGAAAATTTCATCACCATGGACAACTTCTGTTCTTTCCATGTAATGCCTCACACAATAATCTCTCTGCAAAAAATATTTCTGTTGTAAGAGCTAGATAATTGAAATAGCTTTTTTTCATATTGGTAGTCAGGTAATACCATCTGGAAACACAGATGGGGCCGGAAAAAAACCTGGTTGTTTTGTTTTTTTTCAAAAGGATATTTATTCTTTGTGCCACCAAAGCTTGTATCAGCATCGAATAGGTACAGTGTGCAAACTTGAAATGGGACACAGGGGGAGAGCAGATTTGTCAGGGATACCAGAACTGATGCTGTTTTCTCTTTTCCACAATTTTAACTGTTTACTTTGAAATATGCCTTCTTTCAAAAATTTCATTACTGTTCCCTATCCTACAAAAAATGATGGCCTTTTCGACTTTAAACTGATGAAAACTGAGCTTCCAAATCATTACATCCTGGCACTGCAAATGTCAATTAGGTTGTAAAAGCAAAAGTAATGGAAAACAAACTGCCCCATACATGACACCACAGTGAAATCTCTGCTTCCCTCTGGCCTGTGGCTATGGCCCAGCCTCAAAAATGACACTCTCTGATATAGCTTATTTGTGACTATAGTCTGATGCTCTTTACTGAGATGGGAGAAGCACGTTACCTCCAAGGCGATTTTCGGTCTCCTGCTGGAGACATTTCCCAGCACTACTCAGATGCCTTGTGGCGGCTCTCTTGGCCTCCAGGAGTTACTGTGAGAACCAAGTGCCCACTAGGGCTCCAGTTCCCAGGAAAATTCTGTGGTAAGGCGCTGGCATCACAAAGGTTATTGGATGTCCCTCAGAAATAATGACACTGCTCAACTATTTATCCTATGATTTTCCCAAGTATCCAGGCACTCTCCCATACCCTCTAAAAAAGGATAGTTTTTCAGCTCTCCATGTGCTCCACTGGTACATACCAGAGGACAGAGATGCTACAACTCTATTTATAGAGGGCTAGAAAGTGAATGACGATCAAACTGTACCCCAGACACCATCTTTTGTGCACAAATGTTGCACAATTGTTCCCTTAGCTGTTATACTTGCAGATAAGTTCTTCTGTATTATTCATGCTCCTTCTGCAGCTCTTTTTATTTTATCTGTATGCACAAGGAGCACTTTAAGCCAGAGCAAATTAGGAGTTCTCTGGATGTGGTGATAGAAAAACAAAGCCCTTCCCAGTACATTTCAGTGGTTGGTGGGATTTCCGCTGTCACCTGTGACTGACCAGCTGCTGGCAAGGAAGAAATCCATGAGGCTGAAGAGTTCTTATTCCATCTTCTTTGACAAATCTATGCACTCAGAATTACAAAGTTCAGCCCCCAAAGACCATCCTTTGTTTTCTGTGTTTGCTTACCAAACAGGAAATAAGGCTGTTCTCATAATGTGCCACACGATAAACCATCAAACGAAAGTACAACCTCCTAATTTAAAAGAAGAATGGTTGCATAAATCTCCAAAAATCTTCTTGCTCCGTTGTTGGGGTTAATGTTAATTTTTAAATTTCATTCATGAGATGTGGCTCTTCAGCATTGCTCTAAGTTGCTGTTTCTCAGTTTACTGTTTTGGGAATGAAAGAAAATTCTTCAGTAAACTTTTGTATTCCCACAAACTGCCTCTTTTCCTTACTATTGTGAGAAAAGGTATTGGGAGGTAGGTACCTAGCTTAGCTCCCACAGTTCTTACGCTGCTCATACTCGTATTTTTAATATCATTATGTCCCAAGGTGTTTCAACACACAATTGCAATTGGAATGGAGATCCTTACATCTGCCCCAAATTTTTTTTTCAGCCTAATGCAGCTGCCACTGTCCCATACACAGCTCCCAGCTAAAGCAGGGAAGTGGGCAGGATCCGGTGGTTCACACAGACATGACATGCAAGCAAAGAAAGAAAAAAATAACTATTACAAATTACTTTAGTTTGATTTGCTTATTTTTGCATTACTACCATAAGAATAGCCAAGTTGAGGATATATTCAGAGCTCTGAGTGATGAGGCACAATGGTTGACAGGGTTATGTCTCTCCTACTCTACAGTTTGAGTCAAAACCAGTTAGCTGGTCAAACCCATCAGCTCCTGCACCCTCACCTGGCCTGTGAGTGCTTTTCAATCCAGGCAAGTGTTACTCTGAAACACTACATAAATAAAAATTTCTCTGGGTCATGTGAGAAATTTCTGTTGCAAGCAAAACAAATGCAAACCTCTTACATCCATCTTGTTGCACTGTCTCTTTAAATAATGCATTTCTCTAGCAGCTGGAGCAACCTTCAGTGCTGAAATATCAGCTGCTTTTGGAAAAGAGTTTTATATATAGTGCTCTGAGTCAGAAAGGATTGAATTCCCCTTCCTTGTGGACATCACTTCCATGTCATTCCACTTATTCCAAGACAGTGTAAACTGTGATGGGAAAAGCTACTCTGTTTAAATTATGTTGACCTTATTGTCAATTGACCTTACAGCAATTATCCTTCAGCTGCACTTTGCCTATGGCTTTCCAGCCACCTGATGCTGTGAAATCAAGGCTGGCACAGTATTAAGGGCAATTTACTAGTTACTAGGGTCTGATTTCAATCCTAGCTAAATGTCTTCCAAACTTTCCATGTTATTCCAGTGAAAACAGAGTAAGTTACCTGGCAACAAAATGTAATTTTTATATAGTTGGTATTTCGTTTACTGCTTATCCTGAAAGACATCAAGGAGAAACCATGCTAAAACTGAGAGTTTATGCATTTATTTAAAATCTGTGGAAAGGTCTTTGATTTGCTGTTGACAAAGTTTCCAGGATTCCAAAAACTACATAAAAGTAGGACTTACAACATGCACCCATCACACAGAGTTAATGAAATTAACCTTTTCTCAGTTGCCTTGAAAAAACCTGAAGATCTACTCCTCTGAACTAATGATGTTGTCCATCATTTTGAAAAATGTATTTTGCAAGGCATCTCTGCTAGAAACAAAATAACACCAAGATTTTGCCATCATTTTTCTCAAACCATAAACTTTAAGACAAGAAGTATTTTATGAAGGGCCTTTACAAGTGTGTGTCCCTTCTCCTGTGCACCTATGCCCATCTCACAGACCTTCAGCTCTCCAAACCCTTATCCCTTGTTTCACACCAGCAACTGTATAATAGTTCAGCATCGTTTGTGTCTCTCTGGGGTATCTGTAGATGCCTGGTTTTCCACCTGGACAGCAAGGGAGCTGCATAGGCAGTCTGTGGATGCAGGGCTAGGGATGAGATACAGACATGACCTCACGTGTGCACCCACAGCAGATCTGTGAACCTCAGAGTCTCCTCCAGCACTGGCTGAAAATGAGTGGGTAGGTAATAAGAGTTTTCCTAATTCAGTGTCCTTGCTTGAACTCTTCCAATTATTACTGATAGGCTTGCTGCTTGCATTAATGAACAAGCCCATGTGATCGCACTGACACGTGCATGCCCTCAGTAAGCCCATAGCTCTCTTGCTGGACTATCAGAGGTATCCTAGTGCACATGAGAAGGCCTGTTGCTCCAGACAGTACTGTCTCTAGAAATTCCACTTTGACATTAGAACACAGACCTGGTCTAAGGGTAGTGTGGTTTGCTGTGTAAGAGCAGAAGCAGTGCCACAAACATGAGGAAGGGAAGAAGGCATAATGCTAAACATAAACCATTGCTGCAGACTATGCTGCAGTAATCCAATCTGTTAGGAAAAGAGAAAAGCAAGGGCAGTGGAATAAATGAGTCTGACAAATGTTTACATTCCAGAACTGGAAAATGGGACCTCTAAAATGCATATGGAGCTAAGTGATCTGAGATCTGCTCTTACATGTATGTCAGTCAGTTCAACAGTCAGGGATCCAGTGTAAGGGGGAAATTACTAATCAGTTCTCCACAGTCAAAGGCTGTTTTCCAATTATAAACACCAACATAAGGATGTCAATCACAACTGGGCATAGTCAAAGCTGTGTGAACAGCAAATTTTGAATGCCACCAAATCTTTTTTCTTTCTGTATCACAGTTCCACTGATGATTCTACTCAAATTTCAAATCCATGTATGTCAAAAAAATGTACACATCTTAGAAAAAACAGGATTCATATCTTATTTATATATTCTTTTCTGAATCCTTTGTCCAGGATTGAAGGTTGTCAGGCATCTGGGGATGGGAAACGTTAGCAAGCTTTATTTTTTTTATTTCTTATTGCAGTAAGAGGCTGGAAGGTTCAAAACCAGGGCAAAAAAAGTTAAGTATTTAATATCAAGGATTAAAAAATAAATTAGCTGAATTCAATGTGTTTTACTGTCAGGAGATATGTAGAAGTACAATGCAATGATGACACTGTATTAGCACAAATGGTATCTGTGGAGTATGACCAAAGCTATGTCTCCATGGGAACAGAACAACACTTCTCCTTCAGAGACACTGCATAACAAGAATACTTGTCACAATTTTGAAAAGGGAAATAATTCCAGGAAAAATGAATAATTTCCACCTACGCCTTAGAAAGCTCTAGCCTCTGCTATTGATTTCTGTGTTGTAGCCTGTGTTACAGATTAAATATTTCAAGGACTCTCCTAAATGCTGGTAACCCTTGTACAGCCTCAGGATAATTTTCAAGATGTTTATTCCCAAGGGAAGGTCCTATTTTGGAGGAGAATCTGTGAGCCTGGACACTTTGGAGCCATTCCTCATCTTCTTTCCCAACATCACCAAGGGGTGAGGCGGGCTATATCCCTGCCTTGTCTTCTTATTGTTCACATATAGATTACAGATACTGCAGACAGACTTCTCCTATTCTTGTTTCAAGCCTTGCTGATCCTACCTGCCTTCTCACCCTCTCTGGCAGCACCTTCCAGAAGTTCACTGTGTGCTCTCTAAATGAATACCTTTTCATCTGACACGAGGTGATCCATGAATGTCATGGAATGTCCTCTAGCTCTAGCAACGTGCTGAGGATCCTGGACCAGGGCCCTCACATCCAAGTTATTTACTACCTTTATGATTTTGAAGATGTGACATATCATACCCCAGCTGCCTTTCTATGCCAGAGTCACAGCCCTCCTAACCCTTCTGCTAAGACTACTGCTCTGCCAATCTAACCATTTTGCTTTCCCGTGTGTGTGCTTTCCAAACACATCACACCCCTCTCACGCTTCAGAGACAGGCTCTGCATGCAGCGCTACAAGGTTTTACTAGGTGGCAAAACAATGTCCTCTGCCATTAGGATGCTTCCTGTTGATGCCAAATATATTTTTGGAGTTTTTAGGTTAGGTGGGAAGTTTTACTGAACTAAAGTAGAGGAGGGGCCAAAGTTGTATCCAGAGACTTGAGGGCTTTGGCTATAGAGAATGAGCAGAGAGGGTGTTCAGAAAGGGAGCTGAGAGCTGATGAGAGTCATGGTTGGTGTGTCTGAGGACATAAATAAATAGTGGCGCTTTTGTACAATGAAGTAACAGCTTTGAGAGAGATAAGTCAGCACCAGATTTTGTTCTGCAACCTGGTAGCCCAAAAGCTGGTAAGTAATTGCTTTGCAGTCTCTTCTGAAGAGGAACAGTGGCCTGGACAAAGGGCTGCTGCTCAATAGCTGTGTTTTTCTGTGAATAACATTTATTGGCTTAGACTGAAATGTTTTAAGGTGAACATTAGAAAAGAAAAGTAGATGCCTCCATCTTTAAACTTGTATTTGTTTTTATTTTCCTTCATCAGTGAGACAACACATGTTTTTCAGCACATCACTCAGATGGCTGGCCAGCTGGCTCCCTTGCTTAGGGTGAGTTTTCAGTGTCTGGAAATGTCCTGATGCATGACTTGCTAGTGGTCAGAGATCAGAGACGGTGTTCATGCTGTGAGATCACTCACAATCAGATTTCCTGGCTCCTTGGAAGAGCCACAGCCACCACTTCTCCATGCCTCCTAGAGTGTATGGCATGAAAGCAGAAAATCCCTGAACCACTGAAGTGCACTTTTTGCAAAAGCAGATTTTCATTAAAACCATATATCCCATATAACAGCAAAACACTTTTAGCAGAACTACTGAAATGCTGATTACAATAGTATTTCCTCCAGGAATGTCCTTTTTACTTGAATTGCTTCCTTAGTCCCAAGAAATCAGTGGGATTCAGTTACGATTTGCTGTGGACCTAACAGTGTTTGTTAAATCTTGTGGTTACATGAAGTGCAACTCATATTCTCATTTATCTTTCACATATTTTTTAAATCTATTTCTCATCAAAACCCCTCTATTACAGGTGGACTTCAGAAAAGGCAGCTACTAATCTGACATGATTCATGTAGTGAAGACCTGGCACCTCCAGCCATTCTTTTCAAGTGCTGTTGGCACTAGTTAATATTTTCCACCTTTACTTTAGATGATTTCCTAGCTTTCTATAGACAAGAAAAACATTTCAATGACACCCACAGCTCCAACCCACTACTTAGCACATAATGAACTAATTTAAACCAAGTCAATTTGATTCCAATTTTCTGCCATGTGAAACAGATGCTTTTTGCCAGGGCCAAAAGCTGTACATAAAGAACAGTAGCATGTGAGCACATTTCTAACTCTAGGTGTAAATCAAGCCTACAAAGTACTATATTTCAAACAACATTTAGTATAAAGTAAGAAAATATATGAAATTACAGGCTTAACCACTCTGTGTTTGCGATTTCATTCCAGATCACTTCTCAGATGTAAAATTTTGCTTTTTGTAAAGTTTAGCTTGCTTGTTTGTTTTGGTGATGAAAAGAAGATTCAGTAGCTGCTAATTTTGTTTGTAGCGAAAGGGTAGTTTTGTACTAAAATATTTGTAACAATCTGATGAAATTATCAATCTCCACAAGACTAGGCTGCTGAAATTTAATCTTTAACGTAAACTACTGAGTAAAACAGCACCTTTTTTTTACCTCAGGGTATCTTCCTCTGAAGCATCATAAACTGAGGCAATTATGACTGCAGCACATAAGGCAACCTGTCTTATTCTTTGGGACCTACAAAAGCTGTTAAATCCTCTGAGCAATATATAGATTAATGTATTTGCATTCAAGCTTTTGTACACTTTTTATCACCACACAACATCAAAGGCAGGGTTTAGATCTCCTAACAAAGTCAGAATACACAATAGTATCTCTCTAATGCTGCCACGTGTGGCTAACAATAGGACTGTAATAACAAGGTCCTGATTTAAAAGTCAGGGCTCCATGTCGTTAAGTCATGGATTACACAGAACTCTCTCTAACACAACTGCATGGCTTAGCAAAAAGCAAGTGCTAGCTTAGGAGAATATTTGGCACTTTCAAGTCATTGATGACAGACAAGGGTGCTCTCTTTGCTGTGCTTTTGGGAAAGAGATGTATAAAGCTCTTCAGCTTCTAGGGAAGATTGGGCTGTATCCTAACAAAACCTTTGCTAAAAGAAAAACTTCTAGAGCACAACATGAGCAGTACTGTAGAGAGGACATTCACCACAGGTGTGTTTCAGGAGTTTTGTTTCAGAGTGGCTCTGGTCTGGTTTGTGCTACATGTCCATTAGCAATGGGAATACAGTCAGCAGGCTGCTAAGAGATGTTCTCTTCTTTAGTTTAACCATAAGGGAATGTATTTTTTGTGCCCTGAGACCAGTCTGTGATTCTGAAACTCCATGTGTTGGAGGGATTGGGAAACTTCCTTAAAGGCACTCTCTTAACTAGACCAAACAACTAATATTACTTACTGGAAGTAGAGAGCAGCTCCTTCTGTGGGCCATAAGTTCATGCTGCTGCAAATAAAAACTAATGAGAATAAAGATGTGCTGATGAGTTGCACATCATTTCCAGAGACTGATGATCTCATCACTGCTTTGGTTCCACAATAATGTAATTCTAGGGACAGATACTGACAAACCCAGAAATCATACATCAGCATATGCTTATTATGTAGTGCATATGTTAAATAAAAATAAATGCTATTTAATGTGAATTCCATGAACTCTGATGCAAACTGTTTCCCAAAACAGCTTTGTACTTGTATGGAAGTCCAGGTCAGAGAGGTGATTGAAGAAGGGAAATCAGACACACTTGTTATTCCACACTTGTGGAACAGGTGTTGAGGGCAGTGATTTCACCACAGTTACCCCTATCTGTGCTAGACCTCAAACTCTTCCAAAGGCTGGAAAACCACTTGGCCTGTAAGAAATGCAGGAAAGGGTGAGGTGTGGAGCAATGGGCATAAAAATCAGCATGGCTGGGACCTATGGCTAGTCTCCATGAGACTGAGCTGTCCATGGACGTGCTCTTCCCACCTCTGTGACCAGCAGCAGACACTGCCATCGTTCAGCTGCAGCTCCAGCCAGACTAGCCAAGCAGGTATTGCACATTCCTCAGCACACTCGGGGAGCTTGCTGAAAACCAGGATGTTCTGGGCTTTTTTCAGCATTCCAAATGAAACAATGAACGTAATTATTTCTTTGCTTTTCAAAATGATCCTGAATTTGTATCTAATTACAAGAAGTACCTGGAGGGTTTCCCATGGTTGTTTTTTTGAGTTTTTTTGTTCTTCAAAAGTCTTTCAGCACAGCACCATTGTTACAATACTTCCCTGAGGGATCAGCTTTGGAATCTCAGCTCTGGCAAGGGTCCCACAGGCTCTAACAAGTGCTCAACTTGAGACTGTGTTACTGATTGGGCCCTTAATGGATAATTAATTTGGAAAAGGGGAATGTATTGTATCTAATGGTATTTTTGCTGAAAAAAAAGGCTCCTGTTTCTTGAAGCTGTTCCATCTGCATTAAATTCACCTGAGGGACTGTTTGTGTGTCAAACATTTCACCTGATGTTCTTTAAATGATTACAAATGGTAATACATGGTATTTTGGTATTTTATACTACTAAAAAGTAGAAAAACTCATAAGAAAATGCTTCATTTCATGAAAAGAATTTTGTTTCTGATTCTACTGATCTAAGTTTTCATTTTGCTTAAGTCAAGCAAAAATCTTTTTTAAACACCCACATAACAAGGAGTCCCCTCCTTCCCTTTACATTTGCACCCCCTAGACTGACCAAGATCAGTAAGATTGTCTTTAAAAACCTGCAAGTGTGAATGATTTCATTCTGAGTTCCCCCTATTTCCCAAATATCTGATAGCTGATGATGGATTTGTCACCAGTAGCAAATGACAGGACACAAGAATTTCAGCAACTGGTCCAACCAATCACGGGATTACAGACTCATTTAAGTTAGAAAAGACCTCTGAGATCACTGAGTCCAAAAAACAAAGAAGTGGTGCAGAACCAGCAGGGGTGAAGACACCTGAACACTCACTTCTGGCTGGAGCCTGGACAAGGGTGTGAGAGGCAGTGAGGCACTTTGAGATCTTGCAATGGCACATACAGCCTGCTGCAGTTTTCCTTTTGCTGTTCAAACCTTGCCACTTGGCTGGAAAAGTTTTGATGCAACTTCTCCTTTCAAAGATCAGGATTTTTGTTCAATCTCATTGAAAAATACGACCACAAAAATAGCATACACTAGGGTTTAAAATTTTTTCTTTTTAGTTTGATATTTTGCTAAGGGACACAAAAAACTCAATATTGTTTACCAGTGGTTTCATATAATGAACTATCCACACCCATTTTTCTTTCTGGAGTCCAGAAAGAAGGAACCAAAGAAAAAATGTTGACTGATAATATGGGGTTAGATGTTCCATGTCCAAGAGAATTAAACAGTCTTGAACATTTTATCATAGATTTTTAGGAGTCTGCAACTGCACCAAAAAATGACAAAGACAGCAGACATGGAGGATAAGAAACTGTAGATATCTGAGGTCACAAACACAGATAAATAAAATACCAGTTAAACATTGTGAAAGGCCAAGATGAAATTCCAAGAATATATCTCTGACATTGAAGTATTTCCATCTTGAAAATAATGGGACATCTTTGCTTCTAACTACATACAAATGCAGGAGTGCAATCTATAAAAAATATTATATGTCAGAGTTAGCATTACATAAATCACAGCCATCTTACTTCAGTCAGTTTTAAACCACAAAAAAAACCCCCTAAGTCTATTTTGAAATATAATACCTTGAACAGAGCCAAGCTTATTGCTAATGCATTTATTAATAATCCTGTCTCCCTGCATATTTGGGAACATTCAGAGCCTCAGTGTTCCAGCTGGGTTGCTTCACATGGACTAGAAATATGTCAGATTGTATAGTCTGTGATTGGATACAAACCTTTCACATGCATGTTTTCATTTGAACCCAGATAAGGATCGCCCTTTTACAGAAACAAAATGGATGTGATTAGGTACTATATATTTCTAATTGCTCACCTTGGCTTACTTTTCACTGGAAGCAACAGAAGTCCCACATTAATTTTTGCAGCTGCCTTTGCAACCTTCTACCTGTTTAGTGTATAACTCTTTGGTGCACTTTTGACTGTCCAGAAACAAAACCAAAAAGTACCCAAAAGCAAACAAACAAAAAAATTTTAAAAATTGCAGCTGGCAGCACAAACTCAGAATGATTTTTACTTTCCAAGTCAGAGGTGGCGCGGTTCAAACCCGCATGTGACATGGAAGTCAGAAAATCTTCTCCCTTACAGAAAGCATACACACAAATGTCAAGTGTGTGCTAATTCTGCTGTGACAGATCAGAGTGGCTCTCCTCAGTGTGCTTTAGCCTGACAGCATGTACCTGTTCAGTTTACTAATGAACCCCTCTATTCAGGGTGGGCATGTGATACTCGCAGAATGTGGCACGTTATTTTAGATTGTGGACAGATGTGCACAGACCTTCCAAGAGTCTTTATCCCCCTCACTTCAGCTCTGGATGCATCAGGAAAATCATTATGATCACTGTTCATTGATTTTCAGGAAAATCAATCATGACTCCTCACTGTTCCTCGTTGGTGTCAACAGAATAAGCAGAAGAAAGAGAAAATAAAGGAAGATGCAAATCTAGGATCTTATTTTCTTTTATTTGCTGGTGTGCCTCTGGGACAAAATCATCAGAGATGGACAGGAATAAGGTACCACACCAAGTGTTCTCAATCCCTTTCTTGGGGAGGAGCAAAGAGATGAGTAGAAAGCCTGGTTCCCTGGCCTCTGGGGATGCTGCAGCCATGCCCTGCAGGACTTGCAGCTGTACCTGCTGCTCTGGCTGCCCAGCCCACGCAGGCAGATTCCTTACCAGCAGAACAGGAGCACTGTAAGAGCAGCACCTTTCTTGGTGCAGCCAAGACATTTCTAGAGCCCACATTCTTGGGTAGAGCTGGCTGAACTGCCTCGTGGGCCCTTTGTCCATGAGTGGAAGACATTGCCTTGGTCTGTGCCAGTTCAGCTAGGCCTGTGCTGAAGGCACCTTCCCTCTCCCCCCATTTCACAACCAACATTTTGTGAGCATCAGCAGGTATGAATCAATGTGATATGCCACGCTCAAGACAAAATACAAACTTAAAACCAGCCTAACTCAGGAAAGGGCTTCCTGCAATGCTGTAGGATCCGCAGCTCTTCTATGATGTCTTCCTTGTTTTAATGCTACATAACTCTAATTTTCCTTGGTCTGATTTGAGCTTATTCACAGGTCCAGTCCTGGATTCCATCCCCATTTTGTTTAGCAGCCAAAACTCCTACTTCTATGGAGGGCTGTTCTGTTTCAGAGAGGACAATATGTTGAACCTTACTGCTTTTACTCCAGTCAAGCATTGTTGATGTTACAAAAGGCTCCCTCAGATCTTTGCTCACGCAACTGGTCTGACACAGGGAATTTTTACTTTTAAACCTTTAGAAAAAACATTCAGCTAATCTTCTGGGCTCTGGTTCAGGAAAGAAACCTCCTAATGTTAAACATATGCCTTGGAATTGTAATTTAAAGCAAGGGATCTGAAATGCATGTTTCTACTAAAGACTGCAACTAAATGTTGCCCTGGATAGGGCTGCATTCTGGATTTGGGCATTAATGAGGATGTCCAGGAACAAAAAATGGGTATTTTTCAGATATGCATTATCTTTACACCCTCTACCATTTGCAGCAGCTTATGTCCAAACACAAGAGCACACATATAGTGGAAGTTAAGCTGTGCTTATACATGCAGGAAAGCAGTGTTGACTGAAAAGTAGCCAAAGGTATGGCTGCACCTTGCTGTTTGCAGAGAGATTAATAGATTTTGTGCCTTAATTCTTTAAGATCTTTAGTGTTCTTTTGAGACCTAAGTCCTTTCAACATTCACTGCATTTAAGGGCATTCAGTGCTTTGCAGGGTAAGTTCCAGCTACACAATTTGAAAAATCTCTTTGATACTTGGTGGTGATATGTGAAGCTTGTAGCATCATTTTTTGCTATTTTTATTCATGCATAGAGCATAGCCACCTCAAGCAC
Organism: Zonotrichia leucophrys gambelii; assembly: GCF_028769735.1. NCBI lineage: Eukaryota > Metazoa > Chordata > Aves > Passeriformes > Passerellidae > Zonotrichia > Zonotrichia leucophrys. Next base: position 49,417,744 of record NC_088200.1, read on the forward strand.
ATTCATATGTCTAAAACGGAGGTGAAAACATATATGCTGGGGTTAAGAAAACTTTCCAATTATTTCTTTTTCATATATCCAGCTTTGAAGACAGCTTTAGAACGCATTTTTGGGCTGTGCCTGCAAACAAGTAATGAGGGCAGTGTTTGCTGTGTACTACCTGCAGCAGTGGGCACATATGTTAGAGAGCTGGAGGGGTCAAGTCACCAGCTGGTATCACCTTTCTCAAAGACAGGAGAGGTTTCCCGAGTCCTTTAACTGGAGGAATTTGTCACATGATATCTCCAATGGTCTTCCAAATGTCAGCTGTAACATAACACTTTTCAACTAAGACAATAAATTGGCATAAATTTAGCAGGAAAAAGACACCTGGCTCTGTACCAGGTCTGATAAGCAATAAACAAAACATTACCAAAAGGGGGGGAAATTAAAAAAATAAAGTCAGAAAATCGTTTACAAATTCCATACCCCTGCCCCCCTTCCCTATTTATTTTTTTCCCCCGTTTCCTCGTCAGGTGTGCTGATGGAAATCGCGGGTTCGAAGCGCCGGTAATTGTCCCGGATTCCTGAGCCCTCCGTCCTTCAGCGGGGCCGATAATGGGGAGAGGGGAGAGGGGCCGGGATGTGCCTGCCTGCCTGGAATGCGGCCGGCGCTGAAAGCTGACACCAGCTCACTGGAAAAGGACTTGCGAGCAAAGGCTGTCTCCAAGACAACAGAGTATTTTCCCTGTGATGCATTTACACAGTGGGGTTAAAGTTCTATGAAAGCAACAGCTGTTGTAAAAACATTGTATTAAATATGCTTAGAACTGTAAAACGCGTGCTCCTCATGTTGCACTTTGCTTGAGACAAATGTGGAAACCTGTGGAATGTCTGAGGGAGAGTTTCTGCTCTCTCAGAGGCTGTTTTATAAATGTCATGCTCCATTTTCAACCTTTTCCTGCTGAGATAGCTTCTTCTTCAGACCATTTTTCTCTAAAGTTGACTTTCAAGTTAAAAGCTAATGACTAAAGCATGACTGGATCTACTCCTTTTTTTACCCCTTCAAACTCTGCCTTTTGCTTGGAAACTTAGCTTCCACTGTATGTGTGTGCTCTTGTGTTTGGACCTAAGATTTGATGCAAATGAAGCTTGCTTATCCTGGTGCCACCCATACTATCATTTGCAGTTCAGCCTCATCAACATTAATATTTTTCCATCACGAGAGAGCAATCTCCTGCAATGCTCTCCTGTTGCTGACTTTGCTAAACTCTGGGGAGAAACTTTCCGCGTGTAAAACAGATAAAATACTACCAGCATCAAAAATCGGAGGCTGGCAAAACAACCCACTGCTTCAGAGCTTCAGAGCTATTCTCTCCTCTAATATGAAATTCTTAGAGGGTCTTTAAACCGTTACATAGTAGGGCAGTAGGACATCAGTTCCTGTCTTTAAATCCCTGCTGTACTTGTAGAAAGTTAGATTTACGAAACTGATATACTATGGCCTGGGTTTATTTATGGTTTTCTGTTTCACTGCATTGGGTCCTCCACCCTGGATTATGTCTTTTCACTAGAGATTTTGTTTCTTTTTTTCCTGACAAAAAAATAGGCTGGTTTTGCTTCTTTTCCAGAAGTACTCAAAATAAGTGATGTGAATATTTAGTGAATTTCAAGCCTACTGGGTCTGAGCCCATTCAGGCAATGTGAACCTGCCCATCCCTAGCAATAATACTAATAGGAAATTACTCTTCCACCCAAATCAAGTTTCAACATCTGCAGATAGCTTGTCCTAATACACTTGGCAATGACGCCAAGAAAAGCTTCTCCATCCTTCACCTAGCAGCTGCCGTCATCACAACAGTGCAGCTGCAACTGAGATGGCTAAACATTTCTGCAAAGCTGTTTGAGTGTGTTTCAGGAATCCCAGGAGAGAGAGCACGAGAGGAAGGTGTTTGCATATGTGGACTCACTAGTATGCCCAAGAGGGGAGCAGGAAAATATTGCAAATCCCACTCTTCCCCACCTCTTAAAATATATTCAACCAATTAAAATAATCAATGTGAAGATTAATTTTGACCATATGAATGTATGTGTGGGAAAAACTTGCTTTTAAATATGTTGTGTTTTGGAAAAGAACATTCAAACATATTCCTGAACACATATATAGGAGACAGAGAGAGATCTCAATATCTGGGCTTGATTTACTTCCATGTGCTTGAAGGTACAAACATCACATAAATTCTACATCTGTTGGAACCCAGGAAAACAGGAGTTGTGGGCTTTTACTACTGCCAGAGTCCATGTGTATAGGATTATACTGTCGTCCCACTTCATGCTAGAGACTGGATCTTCACACGTTGTTGAATTTCTGTCTGAAAATACGGGACCCATTCATCTTCAGTAGGAAGATCTTGCCTAAGCTGCTTCAGCAGATTTTGAGAATCTCAGCCTAAATAATTTTAACTGATCAGCAGAGAAAAAGTTATCTTACTTGAGACAGAGTCAAAATGACTGATTTCAGATAAGGCTTTGAATGTTCAGCACCCTTTACATGTGACTTCTATAGGGGCAAAACCCCTGGGGTATTCAAGAAAATCCTCTCAATTATGGAAACTAAACATCCTCATGAGGATAGAGGCTTTCAAAATGCTCTTTCAAGAATTCAGCTAGAGGAATTGGGTGGGTTGAATATCTGTTCAGTACCAGCTGGTGTGTGGGAGCAACCCCTTTGAAGTGGTACGAATGAGAGCCCCTTGTCCACTTTGATTTGTGCTCATTCCAGATTTTGAAAACATTTTCCCAACCACCTCTTCTTGATTCCTCTGCCCCATGAAATGTGTGGCCACCAGGGAAACATCTTCAAGTTTAATAACCAGAAGACACCGCAGTGCCCTCATTACCAGAAGGCTGTAATGAGCAAAGATCATTTTATTTAGTTGAGAACCTTCCAAACATCAGGTTTTCTCCAAATTCCTTTTTCAATATTTTCTCGTGACTCCAGAGGCTGAGGGCCAGATCTTCAAACAAAGCCTGTGACTGGCAGTATCTCAATATGCAAGATGGAAGAGGAAGAGCTTCTGTCTCCAGGGGGAGGCAAAGAATAGAAAACAGTTGTAATTAAGGGGTTGAAATGACCCCTGTGCCTAAAACTCTCACTTCTGGGCAGAGCTGTTAGCAATAGCATTACAAAATTGTTCTTCAGATAAAGGGTGTGATTTTTGTTGGCTTTGCTTTTGGTCCCTGCAGAAGTCACCAGGGGATTCACCATTGGCTGACAACACACAGCACTAAGTGTGGTTTAAAGCTTCGCATCATGGGAGTCTTTCAGTCAGGAGAGTAAGAGATGTGGGGTTTGAAAAATACAGCTACAGAGACAATATATGCATTTCATTCAAAGGGAAGATTTTAAACAAGTGTATCTATAAAAATAAGTGGCTGATTCCCAACAAAGCTAAAGCCTTAATTCCATGATGAACCCATTATCCCACTCTTGACCAGTACACAATTCTTGGTTCTATATCAGAAAAAGGACATTGTACTTTTCTTAAGCCCCAACCTATATGAAATCCCATTGTTACGGCATTCACCACGACAATAGCCCTTTGGGGCACTCGAAATGCCTGGCTGTCAATTAGGTTACTATAAGGAAGGAACAGGACATTGTTTACATCACAATGCAGCATCAATGAAGGTATATACATTAGCCAGATGAATGCATTCTGGTGTGTTTCAGTAAGCCCAGTGCAATCAATGCTGACAATGAATATCAAGCAGGTCTCTTGCAACAGGCTGTGCAGGTATCAGGCTGTGCACTGTATCTGGGTGCCCAGCATAACTCAGTAAGTGGTGTGCTCCACGGATTGTTAATGCTTTGGACGACTTTGCTTCAGGGGAAAGCTGTAGATGGGAGGAGTGGTTCAAAGATACCTAACAGCCTGGCACTGACCCATTGAAAATAAGGAAGCAGTTTCATACAGCCTCACCATTTGCTTTTGTTATTAGGAAATAAATCAGCCTTTGTTTTTTCTGGACAAAGTGAAGGAATGTCATTATGACTTATAAATTGTGCAGTTACAAAACAATCAGGAAATCTTCCCATTTAAATCTGAATAACTTTAATTGTTGGGAATTTAAACTTTAGTCTATTGAGTGAAACAAATGCTTAAAAAGAGCTCTTCATTGAAATTCCGTGTTTGAGCTAAAACCTGCATATAAAAAAAAAACCGAAAAAAACCAACAAACCAACAACTGTGAGGCTGGTAAAAGACTGAACAAATCTTACAGTTGCACCATTTAATGCCTTTTGACTGAAGATGACATGAAATCACCCTGACAAAGTGGCAAATTAGTGTGGTTGGTAGTGCTTTATTTATGCTATTCCAAATGTATTCAGAGAGTTATTTCCATCTCATGCCACAATACAGTTTCCCTAAGTCTGTCTGGAGTCTCAGTCCTGAACATAGTGGTGCACTGGTAGTTAGCACAAGAAGACAAAAACACTGAAGTCAAACATATGCAGACTTTCTTGCTTTCCCAGGGAACAGCAGCAAACATACAGGGCTTGCTCCCAAGTTATCAAAGTTTGCCCACAGAATTTGTTATGTCATTGAGATAAACCTCTCTGACCTGATGTCAGCTAGGTCAAGCAAAGTCTAGCTGAAGAAATGGTAAAATTTTGGAGAAACACTTAGAAGCGTTGTACTGATCTTGTGTATGACTAAAAGCAAATGCTCCACTTACAAAAATGCCTTGTCACTAGGCAGAGGAGCTGGCATTGTTTATCTGGCAATTACAGCTGCAGGCTCAGAAAAGATGTGAATAACCTCAGCACTCTGATAGCTATGATTTTATTGGTGTTTTCATGGTGTAAGAACCTTGCCACTGCTAGAATTTCCTTTTTCCAGCCTTTATCTCCGGCTAAGCTCCACCCCTCATGGATTTTCACACTGTCCCTTCTCAGAGATGACCTCTCTTCCACCTCTGACCTCTTTCAGAGTTTTCACCCTTGCTTTAACAATTGATTTATGATGTGCCTGCGAAAGGGTCAAGCCTACTTTTACGGTTTGCTTAAAATATTTCTTTTTTGGGTAGATACAGAAGTGGTGCTTAATAAGTGCTAAGTAAATAAACTAAAGATTGGAGACAGCTTCCCTTTTCTGCTAACTACTAGATGTCTCTAAAACTCTTTGTAACAAGTGTTTACCAAGTCTTCAAACAAATTACCTGATAACTGTAATAATTTTGTGCCTAATGAAATGTGTCAAGGGTTTAGGATTTCCAAAAAGAGTAATTTCAAATTAAGTTGTCTCACAGTTCAGTGAAAAGGCAATGCTAAAGATAATTCAAGGACTTGTATATGTAATGGACAGGAAGTCTATTTTTCTTTCCATTTGACAGATTGATCTTCCACAGAAATAAAAAGCAAAAAAAAAGCAAAAAGGCTACTAGGCACAAACTTTCATTGCCTCCAGCCTCCCTGTGCTAAAACTCCTTTTAACCTCACTTCAGGTGGCGTCAGAACTGCAGGACCAATCAATCACCTCAAAGGCAGATTTTATTCTTCTGTTTCACTTATCCATTATTCTTTATGTAATAAAACGCCGTAATTTATTCTGCAAATTAAGTTGTGGTTTTCTATGTGGTCCTCATCATTCAATGTATCTAAAAACCAAACCTGCATATATTTAGATATATAAAAATCAATCAGATACTTGTGATGGCATTTATGAAACTCTGAGTGCTGACTAGATGACTATCCTTCTTGCCAGAGATCGCATCACACATGAGGCCATTTGAAAAATATGAAGAGTGTGTTTTGAGGCTCTCTGTGTCAATTTGAAATGTGCATCAACATTTTCTCTATAAATGTGTCTCTGCAAGCTAACTGGTACCCGGTATATATATATATTAGTGATGCCACAAAAGACATTCTCTTGGTTTCTTAACTGTACTGGGGTTTTTTTCCTACACATTAAAAACTCAATTTACTGTGCTGACAGCTTTAATAGGGAAAGAGATAGTGCTTTACTGCTCAATGTCTCATTTTCTTATTTCCAGGAAATGCTACCAAAGTGAAAAACTATCAAGTGAGAACACCTAGCATTCTATTTGGTTTGAATAGCAAAGCTCAGACAGGCCAAATGTAGATGATATATCCTCTGTGTAAATAGAAAAAATAATAAATTGTTATATTGCTTCAGTGGTTCCAAAGCATAGCCATGTGCCAGGAGCTGGAAAGGGGAGAAAACAGGTGAAGAGCCTCGAGGCCTCACTCAGTCTTTTTGGCAGAGTGCTCACTGCTAACCACTGGTCCAGAAAGAAAATGCCCATTTCAGTGAGTTTCATGCTTGCCCCCTTGCTGAAGCCAGAAAAGAACGGGATGTAGCTTTATTCCTGTCCAGCCTATCTAGGAAGAGAACAGAAGGATCAGACAGAGCAGAACAGAGGGTTTGAAAGAATCATCTCCCAAACACAAAGACTGCTGTTAGGACTGGACACTGTCTGCCTTGTCACCATCTACCTGTGTAATCACGAGGCACAACGAAGTCTATTCATTAAAGGCCTCACTCAGGGCTCCTCTGGCATGCTTAACACTTCCGCAGACTTACAAGGATCTTCGGAGTGTTCAAAGAATAAAAGACTGGACACTATTTATAGTTTTGCTGATGCTGGGAGGGTGGCTGTAATCCTAAATTCCTTTCTCAGCCCATGCTCAGCCTTGGGCTGAATGAATAGCAAAAATAAATAAATAATAACCATGAAAAAATGACCCAATGAAAGCACTGCCTTTGTTTCTGTCCTGAACGTGGAGCAGTGCCACTTGTTACATGCTGGTGTTCAGAAAACGGCTTTTGATCTTGAAAGCTTTCTGCTTGTTTTAGTCCTTTTACATTAATCACCCCTTAATTTCATTTATAGGATGCAAATTACTCTTACTCCTCTAGCTCAGACCGTTTAAACTAGCAGATCAGTGAACTGATAGGCCATCAAGTAAAAGAGTTGGGAAAAAAAGTAAAAAAAAAAAAAAAGAGAGAGCTGAAAATACTTACAAATCTTGACTACACTTGACAAAAACCAGAAGTGGCCTGTGAACTATCCATTAGCTGAAAAGCTGGTATAGATCAGTGTCACTGCATTGAAGACAATGGTGGTTTGTCAGCTGAGAAGCTGGCCAAACGGACAGAAAGAAAATGGTCTTTTCCTGGCAAAGAGTTAAACCAGCTCACTTTCTCCCTTCTGAAAACTCTTTCCATTGCCTTCCATGGGATGCTTTGACTTGGTAATATTTTGAGTGCTGGTGAATAAACACTATAGATACCTTTCTGCATAACTATGTCAATAATGTAGTGGCAGCATTGCAGGCTAACTGCACAGGTTTTATTTTGTCATAGCCCCTCTTTCTATTCTATGGCTGTTTCTCAACAGCGCTTTTAAACAGAGAAATTAAAAACATATTTATTATTGTTACATATGTATTACATACATTACAAACCCCATACTCTGAAATCCTGGGATAAAGGCTTGTTGAAAGGATGTCCCTTCCACACCTAGCAGGAGCAGTGGCTGTTTTGTCATCCTTCTGAATTGGGGTTTCTCTCTTTTGAACTCAACTAAAATGTGTTCTTGACATTAATTGTGCGGAACCTGGTGCCTAACCAGGCAGTGTGTGCACGTACCAGGGACACCACCAGCAGCCACCTAGTCTCTATGTCCAATGAATTTGTGATTGTCTAAAAGTTAACTTGATCAAATCTGTTAGGTATCCTAACTGGAGAATAAGGAACAAAAAGAAAGAAGAAGATTATAACCAAAACAAAGAGGCAATCACAGATATCAATGCTGTAATATATGTGTATTAATTGCAGCAATGATGACATATACAGTAAGCTTCTGCTGTGCTCATTTGCAGCCTTCTGAAATACTTGTAATGGATTTTGAAACTTTCCACACAAAGGAGGTGTTTATGCAACCTGCAGACCCTATGGAGGTTGGGGAAGAACAAAGGCTTAGGATGTAAGCAGATCAGGTCTTTAGGGACCATCAGCATCAGAGTAGAGCATTATGAGCAACTCCACCTGTCAGCCAGAGGTCTACAGCTCTGCAGTGCAGAGATCACCTGCTCTCTTCAACTCCCTGGGCAATCAGTCAGAGCACCTCAAAGTACTTCCACCACCAGTTCATGGTGGCCTATCCCATTTTTCCTGAAGGGGAGGATGGATTACTCTCTAGTTACTTTCCACAGATGGGAAAGCTCCTGTATTGCCTGCCAGGCAAGACGTTATTTATAGCAAAGAGCACCCAAAAGCTGCAAAGTCCCAGGTTTGTGCTTTGAGCAAAACAGGCACTTTTCTGCAGCCACGCCGCCAAGGATGGAGATAATACTCAGTTTCTGCTCCTCCATCTCCCTTTGGAGGAGATGGTCCCTGTTCTCTAAAAAGCATCTGGCTGCACTGCTGAAGGTGGAAGGACCTCATGCTTTACAGAAACTCTGTAGGAAACCACAAAAGAGTTAGCATCAGGGATAGCAATTCATCTCTCCCCAGTTCCAGTCATGTCACATCTTGTTATGCCAAGAGACCAGGCAGCTGGTCTGGACCACCACTGCAGAAGCAGCTCTGGACCCCATGAATCTTGTTTCTCCTTAGACCTCACTAAGGTAACAGGGACTTGGCACAGCCACTAGACACAGAGACAGCATCAACGTCATGGCAAGTGAGCAGTATTCTGAGGAGGGTATGGAAAAGGCAAAGGTGGCATGGACCTCCAGAGCAAAGTTCTACTGTGCTGCTGCTAACACCACCCTGAGTTCTACTGACTATGGGGTCATTACACTCTATGCCAAAAAAAATCTGCATTTCTTCAGGGTTTTCTTCAGGAAAAAAATACTCCCTCTATATTTTATTATTATAAAAATTTTGTTCTTTCCCTATATAGAATTTGATTTCAGATAAAACAAATAGTTTTGCTTTCTAACACATTGGTTTTGGTTTTTTTATTCTTCCAAAAATGGGACACAGAGAACTCCCCATAGAAATCAACTAGTATTTTGAAGCAAACTGTGGACTTGGAGACAGCACTGGAGGCTGGAAACAGAAGCTGTAATGGATCTCAGGAAAAAAGTTCCCTAGAATTGGGACTAATATAAATATAGAAAAAGACTCTCAGTAAGAGAAAGCCCATAGAGCCTCTTGCATCTGTTCTGCCTCCTGCTGCCTTTTGCACATGAGTAGACCCTGACAGCAAAAACTGTCCCACTGCTAGAACTGAAAGAATACTGCTGTTCAGGGCCCATAATATTATTGTTATAATTCTGATACCACTGGCATTCAATTAATCCATGCTTATTTTAGTGGTGAGTGTATAAGTCAGGTCACGAATTGACATACAAGGTGAAATTAAATGGTGATTTGGTCTTGAGTCATAAATTTTCCTGCCTTTTTTTTTCATAGCTACACTATCATGATAAATGCCTGTGGAGGAAAGAATTTAGTTCTCAATAAGATGATGAGAATGAATTATCAGCTCAGCTCTCTCTGCAGTCAGCTCCTACCTGGATACCATTTCATTAAAACATAAGCACATGTTATGTCATGAATGTCCTGCTGGAATAAACTTTTAGACTGGAATAAAAAGAAGAAGTTTTTAAGTGTGTGTCTGTGTGTGTGTGTGTGTGGGTAATGTGAATTTCCCCTTAAAACATTCCTATCATGCCGCTTCATATTCATTAATTAGTCTGAGGTTTCCCTCGTGTTTAGTTTACAAAGCCACTTAAACCCACGTACCCATTTAACATATTTATGACCCCAGTTTTCTTTCTTTTCTCTGAGACTGTACCGTAATTGTTCTCTGGACTCAGGAACTGCAGAGTGCCTTCACTGATGAAAGGAGACAACATAAAGAAGGAAATGAATGTGTGAGGGATGAATACCTTCCACAAAACAACTGGGTGCAATTTGGCCCATGGCCCCGGGGGTCACTTTAATAGAGTGGAGCCTCAGTCTCTATTGAGTGTATGGGAGACTATTAACTCTTAACAACTCAGTCTCAGGTTATTTATTTATTGCTTAAATGATTTGTTATTGCTACTTGAATTTAATATACCCTCTGGGAACTGAGATGGCAGCATCATGTTACAGAAAAACTAAAAGTTATTTTAAAACTGTGATTGAATTTTTATGAGTATCATAAAATCTTTCTGAACAAATAACTTACCATTAGTCAGAAACTTCAGCAGGAAATCTGTAAAATTAAGGATTTATTAGAACAGTACTCTATTTGTGTGTTTCTCTGGAAAAGAGAGAGTTAAATGTTTGATGCTTCAAGTATTAATTTTATTATTGAATATAACAATACTTCAATAGCACCTGATGTTTTCAAAAGGCCATATAGATACAATATTAACAAAAAAAAAATCATTCCTTTTAGCCTGGAAATACCACGTGTTCAGGGACTGAGACTGATGTACACCTGTTTCGGTACAGAATTTTTTTTCAAAAAACTGCAGGACATCTGCAAAGATCAGTGAGAAATCTCCACATCCATTCTACTAGTGGACTAGTGTTTGAGGTACCTTTGCACAGACACTGTTTTTTTTTCTGTCCTTGCCCATGAGCTGCTATTGGCTCTGAAAAGCTGTATTCCTACACTTCTGTAAAGCATTCACTTTCCCTTTTGCTTTTCTAATCCTTAAAGTCATTAGGAGAACTTCCAAGTCAAACAGCATTTTTCAGAGGGGAGTGGGGATAGTAGAGAAAGGGAAAAGCAAGGGAAGGAGGACTTAAGACATCATAAAAAGCAGGTGCAAAATGAAATGCTCATGAAATTAATGGCAATGAAATTAAGGGGATAATAATAGTCCTGCAAAAATAAAATTAATAAGTAGGTTTGAAACCAGAAAGAAAAAAAGGTCATCTTAAGTATTGCAATAAGACTGGTCTCTGTACTCAGTTGTTTTTAACAGTAGACCCAAAGGTATTCTCTAGAAAAACTGAGAACTGCAGAGCTAGAGAGATCTCTAATTTAAAGGCCTTGTTACTTGAAATCCTGTCATGTTCTGACATAAAGAACCATTCTATGTTAGATGTTTCTTCTGGAAATGGAAAAATCAAATCTGAATACAATACAGATGTTCAGATTTTGTGATTAATGCACATAAACCTGTTAAATTTTTTCTGTCATACCCTTTCCATCCTTAATATAAATTAGATAATCATAATTTCTGATTGTTTTAACATAGTTTATGTATCTGTTACCTGAAGAAAGTCTAGACACGTATATGTAATAAATACATGTAATGTGTATGTAATACATTCACCCCTTGGATTCTACAAGTTTAGAAAAGGTATAACTTGCTTTGATGCTGTTTTTTCCAACATGTCCAATTCTTCTTGATCTTAATGGATAATTAAGGAGCAGTAAATTATAAGATACAAAAGACTTTCTTGCAGAACCGTTGGCTATCCTAAGTCTTCTTTCTCAATGTCCAGTGAATAAAGTGTAGTAGTTAAAATGGCTTTGTACCCACAATGAGATCCAGGCAGTAATAGAGTTATATTTCAAACTTCCTCCCAATACTGAGAGTTATCAATAGTCTAATTGTAGCCTTTGGTAATTTATGCATTGACAAACAATAGCTACAACACTGTGGTGTCCACTTACTTTCTGTTTTTCTGAAGTTGTTGGTGCAATCTGATTTTTCAGCAGTCTTAAAGGTTCTTGGCTTCTACCGACTCTCACTGACACTCTGACATGTCATCATGTCTCTTGGCAAGAGATTCCTCTCACCTGATATCACCAAGTCACTGGAGAAACCCTGACAATTCTTAGGGACACAATTCTTGTATCACTTATCTTAGCTATGTTCCTGGAAGTGGAATGAGCCATCTTCCAGATGTGGCTGAACCTTTCTACTGACTATAAAGGCTCATGTATCACCTAGATTAAAGTCTGAGACATCTGTATCTGGTGAGATTAATTTCACCTCAGGTGTCTCAGGAGACACACAAGGAACATGAGAACATTCAGTTAATGACACCTGTCCTAAGGCCATCCAGCCTCACACAAGAAATCCAAAGATGGAGCAAAGTTCTCCTGTCTTCCCCTCAGTTGGCTTGTGGGCAGATTTCCTCCTCCCAGCGGTCCCTTTTGACTCTTCTCAGCTTCTGATGTGAATGCAAAAGCATCCCCTATGTAATGGGCTCATTCTCTGCAAACACAGCACTATAGACTACATGGTCCCATGCTCTAAAAAGGATAAGCTTCATCTGAAACCATGGTCTGGGGTCATTAAGCTAATTTTTATCAGAAGGCAGGATACTCGCTGCAGGGCAGAGAACTATAATAAGACAAGGCAAACTAGGGAGAAAATCAAATTTCTTACAGAGGATGAAGTTTTTATTATAATAAATGTATATTTAAACAGCACAAGTCTAAGCAATCTAAAGAATTGGACATAATACAGTTTTACTTCCAAATATATTAATTTTTTCTTTTTTTAAGAGCTGTGCTCTGGCTTAACTAACCCTCCAAGGACATCTGGGCCCAGAATATGAGAGGGTCCAATGCAGTATAAAACTTCACAGGAAATTTAGTTGCCCCAGGCTTAACATACCAATTTGGACATAATGCAAAATTTCTATCCAAAAGTAAAAGGTGAAAGGTTCAGAGACAGGCAAATCAACCTGTAATCACAAAAACAAATTTTGCCTCCTGTGAGAGTCTTAGACACATGAGCCTTCCCTAAAATTGCACTCAGACTAAAGAATTCACTTGGCATTTTCTAGGTCCAAAAATACATCAAATGAAATGCTTGTAATTTATGTTGAAAGAACACCATGGAGTTTGTAAGAATTCTTTGGACAATCTCAGCTGCAGAAGGATGCTTCACCTCTTAAAAATCTCCCTTACACACACCTTCAATCTTCATAACCTCAGAGAATGCTCCAGATCAATCAAAAGGCCTCTTACAACCCTCCTACATGTCAGAAACCTACTGGGAAGGATAGTGCTTTACTTTTTCAGGCCTCCTCCACAAATATTTTTGGTAACCCAGGAGAATATCTAGACTGCTGCAGCTACTTTAAATATTGTTGCATGATGGGTTTGACTGAGGCTCGTTAATGCCAAGTGTCTCCTTCTTAACATCTAGAACATTTATTCTGTAGAAACTTAAGTGTCTTTAATTACTCTCTATAGAAAATGTACCAACAATTACACATTAGTAAATTATAAACTTGAAAAAACATTGAGTAAAATAGTTTAAATAGATATTTTGACTTTAATGTGGAGAACTTTCAGGTGAGTAGAACGATGACTTAACTGTTCAAAAACTTTTCCTGTTCAATTTTCAGACTATTTAGGAAAAACATTGCTTAAGTTTTTGCACCCCATTCTAACCCCAACACTTATTCCTCTGTGACTTAAATTGCTCTTTGTTCCATGGGATTAAAGTAAAAAGAATTATGATATACCAAATGGCTGCTCCATGGTCAGAGCACTTCCTTGGCATATATATCCACAACATCTCTAAATTTTTCAAGTATGACTTTTCTTTTGCAGCAGAATTTATTAGCTGTGGTGTGTGAGTAATTTAAAAAATTTCTTAACACTTTAAAATTAACATTTCATTGGACTTCTTACCTGCATAAAACTTTCTAGGCTGGGCCATTTCCTTCAGAGCCAGTGCCCTGCATCAGTGCCAGCAGTGTATGGTCTGTGATGATGACAACTAAAGTACCAGAATGGATTTCTGTATCCAGGTGATTAACTTGGAGTACTTTATTTTCTGTCCAGGATTTTATACTGCCTTTCAATCCTGTAAAGAGTTAGGCATTGCTAATGTAATGGCTTTAATTTCCTGCATCTTCAGGGGAAAAAAACACTACCAGAACACAAAATAATTCAACTGTCTTTACTACAATTGCACTGGGAAAAAACTAATTTCACTGTTAAGACTTTATTTTAGCTATAATCTCACCCTATAAAAATTCTAATTTTAGAGCATTTAAATGGAAAACTACCTGCATATAACATTCCTACAAACATGAAATGAAACAACTGTTCTGCCTCTTAATTTCACACTTAGGATGCAAGGGACTGACACCTTCCACACTTCTCTCTGTGCTGTCTTTGGTTGATTCTGAAGATGCCCAAAAACTGAAATAACATCTAAAGTCAGCAAGCACGTTATATGACTTCACCAGTTTGATAAAGTATCTTTCAAACTCTCCCTTTCTTATTTCACACCCTTTCCTGTAGCACTTTATGTCCTACAGCTTGCAGATACTGCTTGAGAAGGAACTGCAGAAATATTTTCATACGTAGCACTGGAGTGAGTATTTCTCCACAAATATAAGCTGTTGTTTGTCATTTCATTAAGAGGTTCAAAGAACTAAACATTATTTTCATGACACATATGATGCATATGTTTATAATGCATAACCTAAGGAGAGCTCTATTTCATGAAAAATCTAAATTCCTGTTGGGTCAGTGTATGCTGGCCATGACTTTACTCTAAACAAACACAGGTTCTGCATCTGTGTAGGCCTCCTTGGGAAAAATGAAATGCCACAAGGTGAAATGATGGCTGCAGTGTCCTCTTGCATGCTGCAAGGGAGCTCACCATATCAATAACTAACTCTGCCATTGGAAGGGCCAGTAAAATTGCTCCCTTGCCCCCTCAGTGCCAGGGTTTGCCAGCAGTGCAGCCCCACTGAAAAACCCTGGTCAGGCCAGGGTGGAGAAACAAATAAAGGCATCACAAGGCAGAGGGCAGACTGTCATGCCATGTTCCAAATATTGCTGTAATTAATTGTATAAACACATTATTAAAAAGAAAAGAAAACAAAACAACAACCAAAAGCCATGACAACAAAAGCAAAACTACAACAAGGCCTTTTCTAGATTTAATGGCTGTAAATGGCAGCTGTTATCTGCTATGTCTGGCCACTCTTCACTTTCGTTTCTGAATGAGGAAAACCTGTACATCTGTGTCTTGACAGAAATACAGATTAAGTACAGTAACAGTCCAAAATTTTGCTATGTCTACACTCAGATAAAAAGCACCATGCCACTGCTGGACTGACTGCAGGATGAGACATCATTGAAGAGGTTGACAAGAGATAGTCAGATAGTCTGTCCTCCAGTTACTAGCATTTAGAAGGCCACTAGTAGATTCTGATTTATTTAAATGCATCCCCATACTAAGCCTGAAGCAGCCTTAGGTTTTTAAAAAACTACAAATACCAACAGTAATGTAGGGATCTAAAAATCAAAAATTTGATTTCTTGTAGGGATCTAAAAATCAAAAATTTGATTTCTTGGGCCACAAGTGAAGAACATTGGGATGCTATTAAGCTCTGTATGCATGAGATATATAAACCATCAAAGAAAATTGTCTAAAGTGATGAAAAAATTTGAACATTCTGCAGAAAAGCAGGTATTTTTATTTTCTATTGGTGGGCAAAATAGATTTTCCTCAGCACTTTTAAGCTTAGTTCCTTGAGACAGACTTACTTAAATGTTTTTTATAAGACATATTTTTTTTTCCTGGAATTCATGTATCTGCCATAATGTCTCATAGTGGGTCACAGTTCAGTGAGTAAGAGTGAAAACCGATGGTTAAAAATACGTCGATTTAGAAATGTGACTGCCAAGTGCTCTGAATGTAACAAGCAGATGGAAAATAGATCTAAAAAAATAGCTCACCTACAAAATGGAAATGTGCTACAAGCTGCTGTTGCATATCTAGTACAGCTGACTCACAGAAAGGCTTTGTACCAGCAGCAGCATATATTTTTAAAAATTGAAAAAGGACACTTGCATTAGTACAAATGCCTGTCAGAGCCCCTGGGGAGCATGCCAGTGTACATACATAGGGAGGCAGATAATGCCCACAGACAAACCTGCCCTACGGAAACCAGAGTTCTGGTGGGTACTCTAGACCTGAAAAATAAGGGCACATACATCTGGGTGTGTCTAGGCAGTCCTTCTAAAGAACTGTTAGATACATAAAGGAGTTTGCATGCCCTAATTCTGTCTGATTACAGACTCCAGAGAAATAAGCAAAACTTCTAAGCCCTAAAAACTATGGAGTAGTTTATACTGAGTAGCCACTTCTGGTATTTATCATATTTAACAATTTAAAGATTGTCAGAAGTTGGACTGCTAGCAAAAGTGGAATGAATGGTACTTGAGAGCATTAGGGGATTCTACGATGGGGGTTGCTTAATTATTTCAGATGCTCAGATTCCATATATTTGTTTCACTTTAATCTCAGATCTTCTTTCCATCTATTACTTTATTTCTATCACTGCCTATAGATTCACAAAGTTTTTGCTTCAGTTTAAGCTACTCCTTAATAAGTTCACCAAAAGAACAGGCATGTTGCTTCTGCTAGATATGGAAAGCTTTAAGAAAGTGAAAATCACTACTGCATTGCTTTTAATCCTCATATTCTGGGGTCCCTTATCATCTCTGCATGCAAAATATGCCAATTAAGAAATACTGCTGGCCAAGGAAAGTAAGTGCTTGCAGAGAAGACTGGACAAACAGCTGGAGTAAATCAGATATTATACTAATGTCAGACAATGGAAGGATGCTGATTTACATGCTCTGTGAATCCTATACCCGGGCATTCTTCTTGTAAATCACAGCAGTTTTTCTGGGAACATAGTAAGGAAGTGTTTTATCTACATTTCCTTGCAACATGCAGGCCTTTTTTATGATTTCAGAATTGTTTAAGTTTTATTAGTATGAGTTTACAGCTCTTTGTTCCTTGGACTGTGTGAAGAATGGAAGCAGGAGACTCGCTGCTATTTTACTTTTAGCTGGTGAATCAGAGAGGGTGTCTCACATTTCATTAGTGTTTTAGTCCTTAACTCCTCATACTTCTCAGGTTCTTTTCCCCTTTGCACAATGTATGCAGGGACAAGAATGTGTAAGTGCCACCGCCACCCCATTCAGACTTTCACTGAATTGGTGTAATTGGATTTTGCACCTCAATTTGCAAGATACAGTTCCCCTGAAAACCAACCCATTTTGATAAGCATAAAAATAAAATGAAATAAAAATAATAATAAAGACAGGGCAGGCATTCATAAGGTACCAGGTCTCCACAGTCTTCAGCTGAGAGACCCCAGATTTCAATGTACCCTGAAAAGGGTGATTAATTTAAAGTGAGTGGAGTCTGTTGCTTTAAGACAAGCTCATAAATCGTGAAAGATCACCACTTCTTTTCAAAAGGCTCTCCACGGTCTGAGTTTCCCTTCTGGGTCAGTAAAGGCATTGAAGTTTTAATGGCATGCCATGGCAGATTACACGATACAGCTGTCCCGGCACCGTGAAAATTAAGTTATGCCCCGTGTCAGCAAGGTTTTTTTTCTCCTTTTCTTTCCCTACCCTCCCCCCTTCACTCTCCCTCTTTCTTTCTCTTTCCCTGTCCCCTTCTTCATTCTCCTTTTTGCTGGGAAGTGCGCATCCAGGGAGGAGGTGGGAGCCCTGCAGGAGCTGCTGCCACGGCTGCTGTTGAGCCCCAGCTATTGAGACTGAGTAAATGGAGCTGATGGGTGAAGAAGAGCCATCAAAATGGAGGGTTTTGTTCCTCCTCCTCTCCCCAGGGCCCAGCGGCAAAGGCAGCCCTCCTTGCTCACTCAGGCGCAAGCACCTACTCTGCCTTCCCAGCGCTATTCCGCTATTCCCTCCACTCTGCACGCAGGGAATCCATGCACGCTGCAGCTCCGCACCAGCAGAGCTGTGCCGCACGCACTGCCCCAGCAGCAGGATTGTGCTCCTTGCTGGAGATGCCGCTTTCCCGCGGGGCAGGGCCTCCTGCGAGGGGCACACCGCACGCACAAGCACGCCCGGGAACAGGCGCAGCGTCCTGCTGGAAAGGCAATGGCAGTCCTGCTGTCTCCCTATCCTCGCTCTGTAAGGAACGAGAGAGTAAAGAGCTTATTAAAGCATGAGAAATTAATCACATTAGTGTTGAGTCTGCCAGAGCAGGGATGTATGAGGGGAAGAAAGAGATGAGGAAACAGAAATGAAAGAATAATTTGCAAACCTAACAACCAATATTCTGTGTCAGTCATTTCCAATCTCCTGTTGATTTTTAATTCCTTGGAAACTTCAGACTCTGAATATTAATTTAAACACATTGATATTGGGCTTGGTGGTCTGATTTCCTTATGGGATGTCCTGAGGATGCTTACAACCACAGAGTACAGATGGCCAGCAGCTGAAAAATATTGTTCCATATAATATCTCTAATACCTCAAGACACTGAGTCATACAGGAGATAGTCCCTATGTCTCTTCAGTCAAGTCAAAGTTGTTTAGTAAATCTTTGTTTGGAAAATGAGTAAGTCAATAAAGGCTTCAAGTAGAATTTCCCCATTCTTATATGAAGCCAATATGTTGACTTGTTTACATCTTTCAGTCTTGAAAAATGGGTATATAGTTATATTTTACATATACACAATATTGTCAATTTGAAGTGCTTGCATCACACAATATGCAATAACTCATCCAAAAGTTTCTGGCTTTAGACTTGCACAATCTGCAGTTAGCCTTCTATTCTAACCCAGGACAATGATTTCAATGGGATTATTTGTGCCAGGGCTCTCTAATGTAGGGATACTTTGATTAAGCTCTTTACTTGTTCCACTGTTTCTGTGCATATTGATTACAGAGGATGAGGTGTGACTACCTGCATATTTAGCCACCTCTAGTTTATGAATGTTTGATTAAATATTGAGGTATTCTACTCTGGCATTAATTTTCTAATAGGACTGGGCATTTTTTGCTTACCTTCCCCAGGTTGTTCCCAGGTACAACCTGCTGCTCACAGCCAGTGCATCACTCAATATGCTACAAAAATGTTTGCCTATACTATCTGAGCTGAGCTTCACCAGACTACCAAAAAGTGTCAAGACTGGGGAAAAAAGAAATTGGGAAACATTGTTTAAGAACCTTTAGCAGCTATGGGCTTCTTTCTGTACCCTCTGTAGTTGGCACAAATGATTTGATAAATGAATCTGTAGGGTACCATTAGGTGGGGCTAGGGGCAGAATAAAGGTCTTGCAGTTTACCTTCTACATAGATGATGTACAGACACTAAACAAAAGCCTCTATCACAGCACTACAGTAATTCTGCTTGGGTAGTAGCAGAGACCATGACATCAGGGACCAACCAACTCATCCCATAGACTTACCATTCCACTTGTTTACTTGCATACCTCAGTTTCTTTACACACATCAGTATCTGGGGGGGGGGGAGCTGGTCACTATCCCTATTTGCGTTGCTGCTATTCACAACAAGTAAATCTTTCCCATGTTTTTTGTGATGGGTTCAGGCCTTTATTGAGTGAGGAGAGCTCTGAGCTGCCCAAGAGCTGTTTTGTTGGCAGGGGGTTAAGGAGAATTGTCTGTCACATCAATTATCTGCCCTTGAGCTCTTAAAAAGAAGGTGCCTAGAGACTGGCCACTTCTCTTGCTTGTACATCCACACATGGACACCAAAACAGCTCACACTTTGATTGGAAGTTGCTCTCCCCCTCTCTCAGCAGTGCTGCAATCCATGTTAAATCAGCTCATTCCTCCTTCTCAGTAAAACTAGACAGGCCCCTGCTTTGAATACGCTGGACCACACAAGGGAGAGGGGAAAAATATCTTTCCCTCAACCCTTTCTCTCCTTCGTCATTTGGAAGCCTGTGTTCTAATAACAAATGGTGATTTAAAAAAAAAAAAAGACAAGCCTTCCCTTCTTCCCTTTTTGGAGCGACAGCTCTGAGCCTTGGTCAGGGGAGCCCATGAATTGGACTTGCAAAGGGCCCGGGAGGGGTCCCTATAAATCTTCCCCACACAGAGGTGGCTGTCTGTTCTGCTTCTGTCTGCTGCTCATTGTGACTAAAGTTTAACTGCTTTACTTTCATTCGGGGGGAGGCAGGGGCGCAAGTAGCATAAACCTGAGGTTTATGGATATTGCCTTATTTCCTTGTCATTTTCAAAAGACATTTGTGTGCTTCTTTATTGTTCCCTTAGAAAAGTAACAATTACAAATTTTTTCTACTTATGTTATCACCCAATCTTCTTTATTCCTCTGTCTTTATCTTGCTACCTCTGAAATGGAAACTACATCAAGTAATCTGACATTTGTGAGAATGTGAACAGTCACTTCTTTGGCCGCTTATCCTAGAAAGACTAAAACAACCTGTACAAAAATTAAGGAAAAAATAAATATAAAAGTGATAATGAATAAATTCTGTGTGGCTGTGTGTATAATTACATACATGCTTACACATAGATACACAGACACAGAAACAGACACCCACTTGATATCTTAGAGAAATGCAGCTGTAATTGCCACAAACTAAACATGGCTTTGTTTTCTCACTGATGCTTTTACCCATCATATTCTGCCTTTCTGCTCATGACTAATTTCTCAATCCGATTTCATGGGTCACAGAGCAATACAGCAACTTATTTAATAGCAGTATATACATACTTTTTAGATATAGCTCAAAACGATGTCACTGGTTTAGATATCACCAAAATTACAATAATATAGAGTATTAGTAAACATCATCAATGCATGTGAATTCTTGTCATTGTAAGAATGCATCAGTCAGCTGAAAAATGTAAATTTTTTTTGCCACAAATTATCCTCTCATGTAATTTGAATCTGAAAGCATAACAATTTCTGAAAATTATAATCAGGATAATGGAATAGTTATTTTCAGCTTTCATGCACAGCAAATAATTCATGGTCTTTCCACATTTGTCTTAAGGAGAAAGTCATCTAAAGACTAAATCCAAGCCTAAGGAAAGTGAAGCAAAGATATTTTGAAATAGAAATCTCACTCCATTCATTTACAAATCATGTCATAGGCAGACAGTGAATTGCTTCATTTAGAGTTCCTATGAATTTTAACCAGTTTTCAAAATAATTTGATTGAATAGGAAAAATTAGATTTGCAAAATAAAGACAGAGCTGACTATGATGGGCATATCCACATTTCATTATCTTAGAAAACAGAGGGGACAAAGGTGTTTCTCCCGTCTTAGACATTGGTTTGTTTGCAGCACTGTTTGTGAGCAAAACATGTAAAGATGGGCAGCTTGTTTGTTCCCTGCATGTGTGTTCATGGGTGGGTGAGGGGAGTTTGAGAATTCCTAATCCTGCAGCTCTCAGGACCTGGAGAGTTGTACCCCATCTGGGGTAAATGGATTAAAAATCTTTTCTCATTTCAAAGGTTTGATCTCAACAAGGGTTTGATGTGATGAAATCAAAGTGGCAGCTTGGATTTGAAAACTATTTGGATTTGAGCTTCCTGAAGTCTAGATCTGAGGGAATGGCTGCAGTGGATATGAATGTGTGGTAACTGCACTAATGCCTGTATAAAAAAGAAAGTTATATGTGAGGAAATTAAAAAAAAAAAATCCCATTTCTAAAATAGCACCTACTCCAGTGAGAATAACCTTATAGTAAAATAACTTCTGTGAATTAACGTTAAGTGGCTCTTGTGCTTTGATTTTAACACAGTCCCTTACTGACAATAATAGAAGATTTTGTCTTAACAGAGGTGAAGCTAAATAACAATAGCTACAAAAATTGTGTATTATGTGGTAATTAATACTATTATTTTGTTGTCCTAGACACTTCCCAAGTGTTAAATGACCCCAAAGACATGAGAGCACTTCATTAACCTATCTGAGGGAAGAAGGGCAGGCTCCACATGATTTTGGAATAATTATCTTCCCTCTTTCTGATCTTCCAATCCTCACCTGCACCGTGGGGACAATAGCAGCATACCTATTTCACAAAGTCTTTCTGACTACAATGCTTCAAGGCATTCACACTCTTTGCAGTGAAGCCTGCCAGTAGTTCCCACATTTTTGAAATCAAATACAAATAAATTTTTCCATAAAAGCAAATACTAATCTTGACCCCAGGTGAAGTTTTACATGCAGTCAGAAATACAAGCTTAAAGAGTATGTTAATAAACTAAGTTTTACATTTATAAGAAAGTCTACACAAAGAAAATTGCATACAACCCCTTCTAAGGTAGCTACTCAGAAGGAAAAAGATGCTAAAAATACAAAGGGACAAAATAACTCAGCCTTGAGAGGTTACAGTCAAGACAAATGTGGCAATCAATGCTGCCTCTTTAGTAATCATCATACCCTGTCTATGAGGGATATATTATCCATGCATCCTGTTACACTGACTAAAACTGACAACAGTTTTCAAATTACACAAGATTGTAACATTTATACATAAGAAATTATGTCCCTTTTTTGCTACATGGAAAGGTAAATCATCCTCAGATTCTTCCTTCTCATAGATACTTCCTGTTAAAATTTGACAAAACCCTCATGCCGTATGAAGACTTGATTAGAAGATATCTCTGAGGCATGAAAGAAATTTATACAGGTTTATAACGTAAGACTGTAAGAACTTACCAGAAAAGCTCAGGGCATATGAGAATGAAGTACATCAACAGCTCTTCCCTGATGACACTTGGGGGTCATCTACCAAAAGACTGAAACTCACCTTTCCAAGCAACAGGCCTTTCTCAAAAACTGGCGCCAGCCTGTGGAACCATGGACCACATATATAAGTTTAAAAGTTTATTAGAAAACCCAGCATCTTTCATTCTAACGGCAGATTCACTCTGACCTTTTATTGTTAAGATAATCATACAGCATAAAATATGTATATGAGTGTCTATACATGTATAAATACATACAAGAAGAGAAAGAAAAAAGGAAGGATGTCTTCTGCTAAGTTCTCCAAAAGACAAAAAACAGAAAACTACAGACAAGGGATGTAACTCTTACTTACACTCAGCCTGTTGAGAAAATCTCAAATAATTTAGGCATATTTATTGAGATCTAGATTGTGTTTTAAATATGTCAACTATTAATCTTGACTTATAAAGAAAAAAGAACAGCAAACAAAAAAAAAAGTGCACTATGTACATCTAAGTTCAGTAACAGAACCTGTGCAAGGTAAGATGCCAAAGGATGGAGAAATATGCTGTGGCATTAATAATGTATTTAAATTTACAGTTCTGATTTCAGCTGTTTCTCCTCAGGTGAACACTTATTTTGGGCAAGTCTTGAGTTTTCCAGAGTGCCTCAGAATAATCTAGTCCTGTCCTCGAAGACTCACTGTCCTGGGTTTGACTGGAAGGGAGCTAATTTTCCTCATAGTGTCTCATATGGTGCTGGGTTTTGGAACTGTGACCAAAACAGTTTTGAAAATACACTGTTCAAGATGTTTCTGCCAGTGTCAACACTTCCTATCTTTCTCAAACTGCCCCTCTATTGAGGTAGTCTGGGGGCAGACAGGAGACTGTAAGGTGACACAGCTGACCCCAGCTGACCAGGGGGATATCCCAGAAGACATCATGCTCAGCAATAAAAACTGAATAAAAGGAAGTGACACTCATGGTTATGGTGCTTGTCTTTTCAAATAAATATGATGCAAGATGAAGGCCAGCTGTTCTGGAGGTTGCTGAATGCCTGCCTGCTGACAGGAATTAAGAAAGGAAGTCCTCCTTTTGCTTTACCTATTGAACTGCTATCTTGTCCTTATCTCAAACCATGAGTTTCTCACTTTTCCCTCTGATTCTCCTCCTCATCACCTGGTGGGTAGCGAGCAATGGGCAGTTTGCAGCTGAGTGCTTACAGGGTTAAGCCACAACACTAGTCCAGATCAGATGCATCTTGTCAGATGCTCTTACAAATTGTCAGTGAGTGAAAATTTACTCCTGAGTAGATGTCCATTTAATTCTAAATACAGCAAATAACTTATTCCCTTCTTCCTTGAAACAACATTTTAATATTGTTGAAAATTCTTACTACCTCAATTCACTAGTCCCCTTCTCTTCCCTTCCTTATCCTTTTTACTCCTTTTCCTGCCCTGCCTTGGCCCTTGCTCTCTTCTCTTCACCATTTTCACAATGAGTTTGTCTTGGTTTGCTTTCTAAAGTTTCATCTACTCTTTATAACATTTTAGAAATAATTGCTAAAGGTTCTCCCTGAAATCGCTTCATCCAATTTGGTTAAATTTTAAGAGGATTAAACTACAGTCATATAAAAATCTAATTTATTCAACTACTGTTTCAAACAGTATTTTCCTATTCTGGCTCCTGTTCTTGTCCTTTATCTACTGATACACAAAACAAATACTAATTGTATATGACCTCTTAAAGGAACAATTTGTAATCAAGGAAAATACAAAAGGAAAAATGCCTTTGGGCATTCTCATCATTGCACCTCAAAATTTGTTTAAGATAACTAAAAAAAGAGGATTTTCTTCTTGTGTTTCTAGTAGTTCTGGGAGAAGACAAGGCAGGATAGTGGATTATCTCAGGTGAAATTGTAATTCATAAGCCACTGAGATCCGGGGTTGAGTTTCTAACAGGCAACTGGTGCCAATGAAAACTGTGAACATCTGATTTTCTTGAGAATTAAACTCAAGATAATTATTATCTTAATATTGTTTAACACTACTGTCTTTGCTGTCAGTGTTTACTTTGCTGTCCCCATCCCCATTTTTAAAAGCTTTTTCACAATTACCTGCAAAAATGAATATCCTAATTTTAAAAAGCTTTATTCATCAGAAATATTTTATCAGTAAGCTAGATCAGGTGTTCTATACCTGAGGAATTTGGTATAAAAGGCATTTCTGGTTTCACAGGAAATGCCTTTTGAATATTGTTACTCTTATGTCTTAAGGCGCTGCCTTAATAAGGCTAAAAATAACACTAACTTCATGATAATTGCATGAGTTCTGGGAATGTCCTGCACACCACAGGACTGCTTTAAACTCTTTTTATGGTGGCCAATCACAAGGAGAAGAAACAGAAAACACAAGAATTTTTCACTAGAATGCAGCGTACTGTAACACTCAGAGAAAAAAAATGCACAAAATGCAAGATTTTGTATTTAAGTAGGAAGATCAGAAGTCTAAAAGGAGTCTAAAAGTCTCAACATTTCTTTCTCTTCTTATGTGTGTCATGCTCATTGAATGGACTATGGCAAGACTACCAAGGCAGCAGACAGCAGACATCCTGGTTTATAATGGTTAAGAATAATGGAAATTAGTATAAACTTGAAATTGTGTAGTGCAATCCTTCCTTGGTAAATCTTCCCATTACTGAGCATCAAAAGTGTCGGATCTCAAGATCTCAGTCCTGAGATGCTGAGCCACCGAGACCACCTTGGGGGGCTCGGGAGTCCTGGAATGTTGCCAGAAGTGTCTGGTGGCTGGACTTTGGTCCTACACAGGAGACGACAAGGATGAGGGCTTCACCAGGGTGAATGGCGGAGAGATTAGCTAATTAGAGGGTGAGACACAGGGTTTAGGATTTATGTACAGGGGGGTTTAGAGGAGTAAGATGGAGGAATTGGGGTGTGTCCTGTCCTTCTTCTTCTTCCTCTTCTCCTCCGTCTTCTTTGGCCACGGTGGCATTTTTGGATTGGTTATTACTGAGAGTGCACTGAGTTATAAGAATAAATGGTATTGGGGAAAAATGATAAATATTGTACACGTAACAATGGGTATAAAGATACGTGGCGGTCCGGAGGTCGACACAGTGTGCTCATGGCTGACTGCTGAGCAGATCTCTGTTCGGCTGAAAAGAACATCTTTTAGATAAACAATTAATAAACATAAAAACCAAAAGAAGAACTGAAGCCTCTTCTCATCCTTCGATACACGGGCTGCCCCAAGGCCACCTCGGGCCTTTCCAGGCCCCTCAAACAGCCGAGATAAACCGGACACAAAAGCATGACAAAAATCACTGAATTTAAATTTCCATGTCTGTACAGGTCACAACATGTTATCAATCTTTTAATGACATCAAAAGGAAAGACTGAAGGGCCTGCTCTATCATGCAACGAACTTTGACAGAAATGTTAAATCTAATCCTCATTAGATTCCTATCCTCAACTAGACTTGTCCACTGCAAACTCAATTGAGACATCCAAGTCACTGCATTAACAGCACTAGTAGCCATTTTTGGTCATCAATTTTCAGATATCCCAAGCTAGAAACATCTGTCATGACTAATTCTCTGAATCATGGGCTCAAATCCATCTCCATAGTCTTGTACTTACAAGCCCTCTAAAAAAAGGAGAAAGAGTGTTGTGCTGTGGCTCTGTTCTTCCTATCTCCACCACATTATAATAAAACTCTGTATAGTACAGAAAAGAGAAGGAAGAAAGATCAAAGTGATGGAATGGCTCCATGGAAAAAGAAAACTTGAAAAGGGATGTGGAAAAGTGCCATAAAAATCACTGTGAGCCAAGGGAGAGGTCAGGTGGCAAAGTCCTGCCAAAGAAGAGGAAAATATCTCAAAACTGTGCAGTTAAGTAGTGGAACTCCTTGCTGCAGGCTATCAAGGATGTGAAGGATGTAGGTGTAACATGGCTAACTGGAGGCAGAAAAATCCCAGTGTGCTTCCAGAAAAACAGAACCCTCAGTACTCTAACTTCTACATTGTTTCTTCATCTGTCACGTACATGACAGAAAAACTGTAAGCGACACATGAGTATCATTCTACTGAAATGTCAGAATAAAACTTTCTTGCTGAAAAAAAACCAAACCAAAAACAGATTGCTGTGAGAATGTGGATATATATCTGTTAAGTATATATCTGTTAAGTATATATATGTTAAGTATATATATGTTAAGTCCTCCAGCTCATGTTGAAAAATAGACATGAAGTTGTGACAATCTAGATTCAAATCACATGGGCTGATTTTATATGAGTTTTCCAGTCTTGGCCTGGCTGGAAAGAACTCTTGTCATCCAAGCTTGCTAAAGGATAACCATGTGGAATTAGTAACTACTTGTTAATGTGTCAAACTGAGGCATCGCTTAGCATGTACCACTCCAGTCTCAGAAGGAGAGGCTGTGTACTCAAGGCAGCATTGAGATGCTTGGCCTGGGGGTTTCTTAGGAGGATGGAACAAGAATGGGAAAAAAGAGCTTCCTCTACCAATGGAAAGCACACCCTAAGTACCATCTGCCTCTTAGCATCTTCCGCACAACCTCTCTTTGTGTGGTGCCAGCCTCAGCAGCTTGCTTTCCTAACCCTCCATGGCGCTCTTCCTGCCTCAGGAGTGGTGGTGCCACAGAGGGAACAGCAGTAAATATGCAAGTGATTGTTTTGAACATTGGGTAGAAAAAAAGACAAGACATTCCTTGTATATTTTCAATACCACTTCAAAACAGAGAAATTACGACTGACACAGATATTCAATCTTATATGTTAAATACAGCCAGCTTGAGCCTTTATTGGGGATTAGCAAAAATACTTGATTACCATACCTGCTGATAAACATAAGTGCTAATATTCTGTAACGAGCAACAATTCCTGTCTCTATACCTTGGCAATATCCTGACAGGAAAAATTATTTTGCAAGGGGTAGAGAGTTATATATAAAGAGTGATACAAGACTTAGCAAAAAAAGCATTAGGCCCTCAGCAGTGTTTAATAATACACTACAACCCACACATATGTTAATTTTATTTACATATAGGATAACCAAACATTTTAAGACAACCCATGAATGGGCAAAAAGATATGTATATTATTAAACCAATATACAATTCTATGTAATATATCACTAATAAATGCATGGGTGTATTTAATATTAAATTGTCTGCATCTGTATTTGAATGTGTAATTAACTCCAAGATTGCTTTAGTCTCCACATGTAGTTGTTCAAAAGTGAAGGTTTTAATGGCAATACTTTCTTTAAAAGATCTGGGAAAATAGTTGTGCAGTCAGTTCCTACAGAGACTACAGAACTCTGTCTGAGGGATAAAATTTTGCTCAAAGTTTCTTCAGTTCTGCCTCTTATTTAGTAGTCACAGTTATGCCAAATGTCTTACTCTTTTTTCATCAGGGAGCAGATAATAACTCAAATGCCTCAGCCAAAACAAACTCTTTGAAAAGATCTTATGAAATCATTTCTCTTTGCAAATCCATAAAAATCACCTCGGACTCCTTATCAATAGAAAGGCTTAAAGAGGGTGCAGAAGTCGTTGAATTATGATGTGCTTGTTTTAATGAAATTCCACTCCTGCTGGGATGTTCCCTGCAGATTTTCCATATTTCAGCATGGGAAAGGTTTGATGCTTTCCTGCCGGTGCCAAGAGTTAATTGAAAACATTTCAGGATAAATTCAGCTTGGGGGCCAACGCTCCCATTCCTTCATTATTCTTAACAATAATAGAGGAGTAATACAATTATTAATAGGCATGTTGTATCCTCTTAAAGTGGCAGTGTGTTGCTGAAACCGTGTCTTTCACATTCTTTTTCTCAAGCAAATCTGAAACAAATAGAAGAATAGAAATCTCAGGAGAAAAGCAAGCCTGGCTGGTATATATCTACAATTCATCACTTTTTCTTCACAGTGAGTATTTAGCTATTGTTAAATATAGGTAGTTACTTGAAATGAAAAAAAAAATCAATATAACAAAAATACCACTCATCTAGATCAGAATTTCCTAAAGGTCTTCATGCTTAAAGTCTCATCCCTGTGGGATATTAAATGGTTTTCTTTGAAGATATGTATATCCTCAGAGTTATTTAAGGAAAGTCAAAAAAATAAAAATGCAATTTTTAATAAAAATGCCATTGTTTTAAAGATTAAATTGGTTTTGATGTGACATATTGTTCTTAGGGTTTATGTCTTCAGTTTAATGAATCTAAAATAATGGGAAGTTTTTTATGACAGAAGACGTTAGACTGTCTTGCTGGCCTAGGGCTAGTTATATGTTATCTTCCACAGTAAACAATTTATACTACTATGATACAGAAAATACTTTTGATTTTAATCTTTTTTTTCCCCTGACCTTGACTCTCAAAATTACATTAATAGTAATTTTGTCAGTATTTATGCACTCCTTTTAATTAAATATTGAAACTCATAAAAGATATAAACAGTTAGGGAAATATTTCCAAAATAATGTTTAAACTTACCTTATTGTCATCAGACATTTTTATCTCTTCTCCACACTATTCCTCCCAAAACAGACAACATGAAATATTAAGCAGCTCTGACTGTTTGCAGAAATATTTTAAATAATAAAGCTTGCTGACTAAAGAATCACTAAACCAGTCCAAGAAAATGGAAGTTACATGATTCCTGCAGACTACAATGAGTCAAGGATATATTTGTACCATTTGAAAAGGCTCTACCTCATTAACTACAGTTATTAACTTTTTTTCAAATAAGTTCTGCTGGCAAAAGTCTTTGACAGGGTCCCTGCCCATTATGGCAGCAAACATGATATTTAGAACTGCCAGAATGGGCAGATGACTCTCCAGACAGAATGGAGGTAATTTAAACAGCTTTTTGCACCATGTCTTAGTCTTCTTATCCAGAAGGACAGCAAGGGAAAAACAGATTCAGGCTCAAATATTTTCCAAACAGCAGCACAGTACTGATGTAGCATTCTGGAAGACAACAGAAAGGAAGGTGTTAAAGCATTTCTATACCCCAGGATGAGGGTAGGACCTGAGTAGAATCAGGACAGGGTTAGGAACAGTTTCTGCCTCAGTTATCCCTACTGCAAAACAAGAGCATCTACTGAGTCAGAGGTAACAGGGAGTAACCATCTCTCTTGATCTGCACAGCAGAGTATTAAGACAATGCTGGGCTTAAAATCCGGACTGAGAGAGCATCACCAACAATACTTTCACTAGGTCTCTTAAGAGTAACAAATTTTCCCTATAACATTAGTTGAGAAAATAAATTTTTTTCCCATGGATATCATGAAGGCAGACTTCAGCTAGCTTGTGGGACAGGATGTTTCTTAAGACAGCGGAAGACCTTGGTTGCTACAGCTTTTTTCCTTGCTTACTGTGCACAGAAGTGAGAAATCCAAACAATATTCTGACTAAAGTGCACCCAATGAGATCTGAAAAGAGCCAGAATTATTTCTGAATATAATGGGAGTGACTATATTCAGGCTCTACATGCAGTCAGTATGTTATAAGATTTAGCTTAATATTGCCAAAAACTGAACCACCCAAGTTTTGAATAGCCCAAAAGAGAAAAGATTTCAGTTTCTCAGATTCCATGTATCATTCTTATCCACTCCTTTGATAAATATATCCTCCCCATTCTAGCAATACCTTTTGCATAATAACATGTTCTTCAACACATCCAGGCACTCAGCTTTGCTCACTTCAGTAGGTTTTAGCTCACTGCAGTACGTTTTAGCCAACGTTTAGCTATACCAGGCCAAACCCACTTAGCTGCCTGTCGATTCACATAAGCTTCATTTAACTAACTGAGTAATCTTTCTCTCTAAGTATAGAAAGAAAGCCAAAAGCTGAATTCTGACAACAGTTACACTACTGAAAACTCAAACTACCTCTAACAGGAGTCAAAAATTTGGAACTATGCAAACAAGACTTTACATAAGAGAAAAGTGAGATGTTTTGGACAAATTATTTTGTGCATATGTTCTTTCAGTTCTTTCTATAAAATCCACACTCTTGTATTGAATTTTCTTCCATGGCCTCAATTCCTAATATGGACAGACAAAGACATCTGTTTATACTTGACTTTGCCTTGTCCTATAGACTAATTTGCAAACATGTGGTATACACCTGAATACACTAATATGAAAAATAAATAGCCATAAGAGTTTCTGTGGACTGCTGCTTTACTTCCTGCTATAACATATTTTTATATGACATCAAAAATGCTTGAATAGATTTAAAGGATACTGTAACTCCTGAAAAGAGATAACATGAAGATCATCACGACACAATGAAGAGTGTATTGTGAATACCTCTAGAATCACAGAATGATTTGGGTTGGAAGAAACCTTAATCATCCAGTTCTAACACCCCTGCCATGGGCAGGGAACTTTCCAGTGTACCATAATACTCAAAGCCTTATCAAGGTCTTGAATGCCTCCAAGGCTGGGCAGTCCACAATCACTCTGGACAACCTGTTCCACTGCCTCACTATCCTTACAGTTAGAATTTCTTCCTAATAACTAATATAAACCTCCCAGCCTTTCCCTTAAAGCCACTCCCCCTTGTCCTATCATGACATGCTCTTGTGAAAAGCCCCTCTCCAGCTCTCTTGAAATTCCCCTTTCCTGAAAGGGAATACTGAAAGCCTGCTAGAAGGTCTCCTCAGGGCCTTCTCTTCTCCAGGCTGAACAACACTGACTCTCCCAGCCTGTCTTCATAGAAGAAATGCTTCAGCCCTCTGATCAGCTTAGTGGCCTCCTCTGGACTCCTTCCAACAGGTTAACATAATTTTTACGCTTGAGATCACAAACCTGAATGCAGTACCCCTGGCAGAAGTACTCCTGGCAGGGCCTCAGAAGAGCAGAGTAGTGGGGCGGAGTCACCTCTCCTGACCTGGTTGGCTTTCTGGGCTGTAATTGCACACAGCTGGGTCATACTGAGCTTTTCATCCACCAACATGTCTTTCTTCCCTGGGCTACTCAATCAATTCCTCCAACAGCCTGTTTGTACTCGGGACTGCTCCGAGCCAGGTGAAGAACCCAGCACTTGGCCTTACTGAACCTCATGAGGTTTGCATGGGCTCATCCCTCAAGTCTGTCAGGGTCCCTCTGGATGACATCCTTTCCCTTGAGTGTGTTGAGCACCACTCAGCTTGGTGTGTTCAGCAAACCTGCTGTGAGTGCACTCAACCCCACTGTCCATGTCACCAACCGAGATGTGGAGCAGTCCCAGTCCCAATACTGACCCCTGAGGACACCACTCATCACTTGAACATTGAGCCATTGACCACAATTATTTGAGTGTGACCATCCAGCCAATTCTCTATCCACTGAGCACTCTATCCATCAAACCAGTATCTCTCTAGTTTAGAGACAAGGATGTTGTATGGACAAGGATGTTGTTCAGTGCTTTCCACAAGTCCAGGAACATAACATCTGTTGCCCTTCCCTTGTCCACCACTGGCTCTATGATATAATCCCATTGTAGAAGGCCACCAAGTTAGTCAAGTATGATTTGTCCTTAACACAGCCACTTTGGTTGTCACCAATCACCTGACTATTTTCCATATCTCTTAGTGTGGTTTCTCTTAGCACAGGAGGAAACTCTTGATATTGCCAGGCACTGAGCTGTGACTGACTGGCCTTTAGTTCCCTGGGTCTTCCTTATTTCCCTTTTTAAAAATGGGGCTTATATCTCCCCTTTTCCAGTCAGTGGGCACTTCACCAGACTGACATGATTTCTCAAATATAATGGGCAGTAGTTTAGCCACTTTCTCAGCCAGTCCCCTCAGGACCCTCAGATGCATCTTATCAGGACCCATGGAGTTGTGCACTTCCAAGTTTCTTAGACGTTCTTCAGTCTGATCTTCTCCTGCACAGGGCAGTTCTTCATTTTCCCAATCTCTGCTCTCCCCTTCTGCATCTCAGGTTTGGCTGGAGCACTTGCTGGTGCACACTAAAAAGAAGCTAAAAAGTCATTGAGTACATTAGTTTTCTCCATGTCCTGCATAACCAGGTATTCCACATCCCTCCTGAAAGGAGCCACATTTTGCCAGGTCTTTCTTTTATTGCTGATGTACCTAGGGAAGGTTTTTTTTGTTACCCTTCATGTCCCTGGCCAGATTTACAACTGCCAGTGCTTTAGCTTTCCTAACCATCTTCCTGGCTGTTGGGAAAATTTCTTTGTATTTCTCCCAGGTTACCCTTTCCTGTTTCCATGCTCTGTAATCTACCTGTTTGTGTTTTAAATTTGTCCAGGGCCTCCTTGTTCATCTGTGCAGGCCTCCTGACATTCTTCCCTGATTTCCGCTTTGTAGGGATGCAATATGTCAGAATGCAGTGCTTCTTCAGCTACTACCACTTCAGCCACTACTACAGCTACTACTACTGTTTGAATTAGAAGTCATCATCAGTGGATGACTGGAAACTTGCAGTGCGTGTATTTACTCTGCTTAAATCACCTAATTTCCTTCATTTTTTAACAATTAAAACTAGTGGAAGTCAGATTTACACTCTCATATACACTATAAAGTAGTAGGTGATTGCATTATTTTAGTATAATACATTATAAACAGACGTGTCTTGCTTTCGCATTACCGAGAACATCCAGCAAGGTATGTTTATTTACATGAGGATGTGTGTTTTGTGACTACACAGAGCACTGTAATCTCTCAGATAGTTAAAAATACAAACTGTGTCTGCATTGTTTATATTTGCATGTAGACATACATATAAGGGAGAAGGTTCAGTTGTATTTTATTTCTATTTTTTCCAGGCAGCAAGATACTGTGGCCAAGAACATGTTTATAAACAAGCATTTCTCTCTTGCAAAGGAAAGAGATGTCCCTTCTGAACTCCCAGTTTTGTCCAAATTTTTTCCTATTATTGTCTTTCCCTTTCCAATTAAACTGCCTATTTTCCAATTCATAAGTGTTACTCCTAGATGGACACTTTCCTTTTCCTCACTATTTTCCCCTGTATTTCACAATATCACTTGTATTATACTTCCTCTGTTCCTCTTGTCTTCAAGTCCTGGACTAAATTCTATGTTTTGGTCTCTATTCTCCTCCTAAACTTCCCCTTTGACCCCTTTCCAGCTGTTCCCATCCTCTCTGGCCTTGTGGGCATGTGTAACAGTTATCTTCTCTCCTCAAAACCCATGCATCACTGCCTCCATTGAAATATGCCATATGTATACTTCAGCCTGACCTCATTCTACATCTGCCTAAGGAACCTCTTGGATTTCCCATCATCAGGTCAATAAAAAAATCACAGAATAATAGAAATTTATTTAATGGGACCTCCAGAGATCATCTACTTCCAGTGTTTTCCACAGGCTGTGTTCCAGCCAAGACAAAAAAGTCACCTGTGTCTCTTGCTAGCCAAGCCTTGGAAACCTCAAAAAAAGGGATGTGACAGGGTTTCTTTGGGAAACTTGTCTCAGACCTGCACTACCTCCTTCACCTCCTGACAAAGTTCTTCCTAATGCTCAGTTTGAACCTACTGGCCACAGTCCATGCCTGCTGTAGCTTGTCTTAACTTCTTACACTACTGAGAAAAGTTGGACCCTGTAGGCTTTACAAAAGTTCTCTTCCCATGGTATAGGGTGCCATTAGATTCACTTTTCAGCTGGATTAAAGTTCAGCTCCCTCAGCTTTTCCTTGTTGGTCACAAACTCTAGCCATTCTGGCAGACTTCTACTGGCCCCTCAAGCTTCCCAACATCCTTCCTGAACTTGAGAGAGGAGTGGTCTGAAACCCAGACACAGTGTTTGAGGTACACTGTCAGGAACACCAAGAATATGGTGATGATAGCTTTTATCTTCTGGAGATGGGAAAAAAAAAAATCACTTCCAGAGCTGAATATTCACCTTATTTCCACATTATTCTTACCTCCTGGCTGTGCCAACATTACTAAAGACAGACAGCTTTCTTTCTGCATTCCCCCATTATTTTCAATCTGTCTCTCAGTTAACTTCTTGATATTATTTTGGGGCTTCTTTCTCCTTATTAGCAAGTACACAATCAATTCTCCAAAACTTCTATACATAACAGTCACCTCCTCTTGCCTACCCTTTCTTCTTCAGACCCATTCAAAATACTACATTTGAACATGGATATTTCTTTATGCAGACTATGTAACATTTTATTAATGTATTTGTATGTTTCCTACACATAATTTCACCTCACGACCATCCTACTAAACCTTAGTCTATTACCTTACTCTAGGATGTTCCTCTTTCCCCTCCATGATGTCCAAGGTATAGTATTAGCACTATTACCTCTGCGTGTTAACAAAAATCTCTCTTTCTGCATGTTCACCTTCTACTATAATATCCACTTGGCTCATAATAAATTCATAGAAAAAAGAAACTTTAAAGAAAAGGGGAGGTTGTCAATTACTATTTTGATTTTGAGCATCAAACTCTCATCACTAGCAGTAGCTGCATAAATCATCCCTCTTTATTGTTTTATTTTTATGCCCTTCAGTTACATTTACACTGGTTGAATTCTGGAGGTAAATATCAAAATATTAGCTGAAAGCTTCCTCAGAAAGCGAATCTTTCCCACATCCTTCCCTGCAGTTCCTCTTTAAGAGGTGTCAGCATGGCTGAGAGAATGAAGTGGCTCCACATTGTTTGCCTGAACTATTATGTGTTTAACATTTCCATAACAAAAGTGCCACTCGACTTCTCCCCGATTAATGCAGCTCGAGGGCTCTTGTCCTCCTTTAATAAAACATTGTTGAAATCATTTATTTAGAGCCCCTGGTTACTAGTGGGAGAATGACCATCTTTGTGCCAAAATATAGTGTATACAGTCCACTATTTTGTAGTAGATCATTCTGTTATTTAAGAAATTGATTAAATGGATGTCTTAGAAAGTATTTATGCTAATAGCACATTACTTATGTCATTCAGACAGTCAATGTCAGCCTTTTCAACTGTCTAGCACAGCCAATGCCTCAAGTAAAATACAGTAACTTTCAACTTCACTGCTTACAAATCTGTATCACAGACATGAAATCATTGCTCTTCCCATTTGAAATGTTTTCTGTGGCACAACTACCTACTTTCCCTAGGACTTGCAATGGGTGTGTTACCACAGGCAGTGTGGAAGTGTGTGAAGTTATTACTGCAGGAACAAAATCAATTGAAGGTCTAAATTCTTTTTGATGACATTTGAAGACTCTGCAACTCAGTCACTGAAGCAGCATTTTCCATTACTCAAATGGTGATGATTTTTTGTCTCACTACTTATTATAAGTGCACTTTGGCTCTTCTGGAGTACCTCTCAAACTCCAGTGCACTCAAAAATAAAAAAAAAAAAAAACAAACCAAAACCCAAGTACTAGTTTTGCATCACATTGACATGGAATGTCCTGTTCCCTACCTGTAAAGCTGTCTGCAGCCATCTTTGCAGCCGCATCTAAGATATGCACTATAGAGGTGTGTCTGCAGTGAGACATCTGGTAGACCAACAGCTTTTAGGAGGAGTGAAGATTCTAAGTAAAATCCATCATGCTTTCCAATGAGACCATGAAAAGACTTGGCCAAACCAGAGCTTTGCTTATGGTCATTGTAAGGTTTTATTTCATAACAATTTTAAAGTTATGTATGCCTGTCTGTATACATTGGTGTACATAGTTGAAAATAAACAGAGACCTTATGTTATGTCCATTGTGATTGCATACAAAAGATTTGCTGTGCGCTTGGGTGATCAGTGAAGCTTGAATCTCCCTCTATTTACTGTATGGTCACTGTCAGTTCAATGAACTGCCTCCTTGTTCTCCACCATTGTCCCACACTCCCTTAAACATTTGTCACTGAAGTGCCTCCAAAGACAAATAAACTGTCACCAAGAATTCAAACCTGGTAACTGGGAATGAAAAGGGATCAGAAACTACTGGATTATTTTACATGAAATGATGCAGAGTTCCTTCTCCCCCTGGAAGAGATAGCCTGGACAGGACTTCAGCAGAGAGCACTGCCAAATAGCCAGACAAATGAGAGAACTTGCTTTCCTGTGAAAAATCTCCCTCTGTCAGGAAAGGTGAAGTCTTTCCCTTGCTTAAATCTGTTCTGGCTACATCACTTGACATTTCAAGGTTTCCATTTGTCTGGAAATCAAGCAAAAGAAATACGGATTTGATGGACATCAACATCTGCACAGGCTTATTTGGCTGGGACAAACACCAACACAGGCAGCCATTCATCCTGGAAATAGTGCTGACTGACTATACAACAAAACCCAGAGCTACCTCCTTATGGAGAGGAGCTCATAGGAAGAATCAGTTCAGCTGTATTTATTGCACAATAACTTAAATTAAAACAATCCACTTTTTCTGGAGAAGGAAGCATACAGATGAGTCCTCCCTGCCTAGTGGTGCTTGGTGTTGATTTATTTCAGGCAGATGCTTTTGACAGAAGCCTGTAAAATTAAGTCTTGAGTTTATTGCAGCAGTTAATTATCAGTCCTTTTCTAGTGCTAATGTCTTTACTCCTAAATGAAGAAAAATAAAGGCTTTTAGCTGGGACTTAATTTTTCATCAACAACTAGTTAAATAGTCGTTGTGGGTGCTAACTGTTGACAAACTAAAAGCATGCTTCTGGTCATGTATGCAAGAAGTATTTAAGATCATCCTTACCCCATTGTGAACTCAGCACTTTGTAAAGAAAGCTGACTCTATTTACAAGTCTCACCCAACTACTCTGTCCTCCTCCCGAAGAAACAGTTTCCAGCTTTGTTTTAACAATAAGCTTACTCAACCGTTCAGATGACTTTAAAAACAAACTTCAGATCATAGCCGCACACCACAGTCATACACTTGTTTGGCATCACAACTATTTGGGGTTGGCTTAAGTGTGTGCGTGTGCACGTATGTGCATTAATTGCTGGGCAACGTAATCAAATTCACACCCTAAATAAATAATAAAATAATCCTCCATTGAAATAACTAACCCAGAAGCAGGGATTTCTAATTTTGTTGATTTATACAACAGACAGATGTGGATTTGTGCTCTGTCAAGATCTGGTAAGATGAAAAAGACACTATCTTGCTAATCTGTCGCCTCCTCAGTCAAAGTTTATTTGTGGTAGACTTTAAACTTCTGACTTGCCTTCCAATTATAGCCTTTAAAATGAAAAGCTTTAAATAAACACCATGAATAGAAGATAAATAAACTTTCCTTTTTTTTTTTTTTTTTTTTTTTTTTTTTTTTTTGTGAGTGCCTAGCTTGACGCAGTCCAAACTCAAATCCCTAGAGGACTGAGCTCTCTCTTTTGTGTTAATGTTTAAAAGATTTTCCAGTGCTGGAGTTTATTCCTACTGCAAACATTTCTATTTACAAGGTCAAGTGTATCAGCACTCGACACAGCTTAAGAGTGTAATTATTTATCTAAGGGCGTTTGAGTGTAGATCAGTAGCTCTGGCAGCAAACCAGGCTTCAGCACGATGCAAAGCATCGCCTAAGCACAGTATTACAAGATCTAGTAATTGCTGATCCCTTCAGCGTGTTTACTTTTGCATTCTTCGTTGTGGGAGAAGGCAGGCTGAATAGCAAACTTCGCGTTTTGTTGCAGCTGCCTTGATGCGTGCGCCCCTGCCCCAAGCGCGAAGCGTCGCCTCGTCCCAAGCGCTTGCCGCCTCCGTGTGATGCATTTCCCAGCGCCTGTTTGCACGCCCAGCAGCACTTCCACAAGCGCCAGCCAGAGCGGCGTGCCTGCACGGAGGAAGCGCGGTGCACAAGTAATTCTACACGTACATATACAGGAGCAGCGTCCTTGAATTGCTTTGCACTCTTCTGGCACTGGCAAGTTACCATGCCAACGCATTATAAAATCAACCACTCATTTAAAGAAGTACTTTCAAAGCTGTATTTACTTCTTGCATGTAATTATCCATTAAAGTAAGAATAGCAGTAATTTACATCTATGTGAAGTATTACAGGCAGACACAGATTTTTTTTTTTTTTTTTACTGTTTTTTGGTTTGTTTTTCTGTGGTTTGATCCCCGCCTCTCTTCCCCCACCCCCACATTTCGGGTGCTGAGAGTTCAAGTGTCCCTGGAAAACAATTTCACTGAATTTCACTGCATCCATTATTTAAAGCTCTTTCTTTACTAATTTACACGTTTAGAAAATACAAAAAAGCCATACATATTTAAAAGACAGGCCTTTTTTATGCCTTCTATAAAAAATACAAGGTTTAAGGCAGCTCAGAAATAGGCGTTTATACAATTCTAAAACGTTCATAAAGTCTCTCCAAATAAGAAAGTTAACTTTCAATCTGTAAAATACACTGTACATTTCACGTTCTAGAGAATACTTCACTTAATCACTGTTGCTGGTATCCCTTTAAACATAAAGTGAAATCTGTACCTTTCCAGAAACGAATAGCAAATGCAGCTACCTGGCAAATAGGACGTGGAATTAAAACTTTTTATTATTTTTTTAAATAAATTATCCCCAAAGCATACAATTTATAAAATTCTATATACAATGAAGAGCGACTGGTAACAAATCCCAGTTTTAAATACTTTTTTTTAATATAAGATTTACCAGAGGTCAGCACCCTGATATGATGAGGCAATAAAACTTTTCAGGATATTTGTACATACATGTTCTCGAGTTTAAAAGTGTCTTTTAAAGATGGCAGTGCAGAGCTCTTTTAAAACAAAAGTTGCATTGTTCAGTATAGCCAACAACTCCGAAACAATTTTTTTTTTAATTGTCGCTAGGTTACAGAGGAAGAGACGGCTGCTGGCACGCTTTTGTTATAGGGAATTTGTGTGTGCAAGAGGGAGTGCTGTAAACCACCAAATTTATTCAGTCTGCTATTTCCCTAAATTTAATGGCAGATGAGGCATAAGCCCCTTTCGGGCACAACTGCATCAGGAAGAGCGAGATGCGGCTAATGATAATCAAGTTGCTGACTAACTAGTACGGCAACGCTTTGGCAGCAAGTTTGGGTTGCTCACCTCTTACTAACCTTCATGTCAAAACTCTTGAAAGACCTCCAGTACCAGCATGCCACAACTCCCGGGTTGTTCCGGGGGGCGGCTAGCGGCCTCGCCCGCAGTCTCTGTCAGCCGCTCCGCTCGCTAGTAACACGAAGGCAGGGTGGCAGCAATTGCATAGTGCACACTCGAGACCAACACCCGAAACACGAGCGGCCCCTGCGCTCCAGCCACCGCTCCAGCGGCCGGCTCGCAGCGTTGGGCCGGGGAAAGGGGTGGGCTGGGGGCTGCTCGCAGCAGCGGAGGCAGAGGGGGAGACGCGAGGGGACGGGGCGCCGGGCCGATGGGTCGGGGATTCCGCGGCCAGAGCATCTAAAGCCGCTCCGCGCCGAGGGGCCCCGCCGGCCGGATCCCCGGCCGCCGCGGGAGGGCTCGACTAGAGGCCCGCGGCGGCTCGGCGCGGCGGGCCTGGCCCGGCCCGGCCCGGCGAAGGGGATGGGGGTGCGGAGGGAGGCAGGATGGAGGGAGGCAGCGATGGGAAGCAGGCAGGCAGAAGGGGTGCGGGAAGG
Organism: Zonotrichia leucophrys gambelii; assembly: GCF_028769735.1. Taxonomy (NCBI): domain Eukaryota; kingdom Metazoa; phylum Chordata; class Aves; order Passeriformes; family Passerellidae; genus Zonotrichia; species Zonotrichia leucophrys. The sequence continues at coordinate 49,457,760 of NC_088200.1, forward strand.
GAGGGATGCTAGAGCCGCGGCAGCAGCGGCACCAAGATGGAGGCGAGCAGCGCCCCAGCCGCCCCGGCGGGCCGGCCAGCGTTATCTGCCTGCACGGGGAAGCCGGGCTCGGCGCCCGCATTGTCCTCCGCGTCGTCCCTCCCCTTCTGGCTCGGCTCCTCCTCGTAGTCCTCGTCGTAGTACTCCTCCAGGCCGCCGTCCGAGCCGCCGCTGCTGCCCGCGCCGTTGCCGCCCATGTCGGCGCCGAAGCAGAGGCGGGCCATGTTCTCCTTGACCGACTCGCAGATGGGCCGCTCCAGGCCGTCGCAGACGCAGTCGTTGAGCAGCACGGCCTTGGGCACGGCCAGCATGTCCTCGATGACGGCGCGGCACTCAGGCGTGCAGCGCAGCCCGTTGAACAGCTTCCCGCAGTAGGTCATGTAGCGGTTCAGCGCCAGGCTGCAGCGGCTGTCCCAGTCGCAGCGCCGCCGCGCCTCCGTGCAGCCCATGACGCCGGGGCCGCCGGGGCCGCCGCCGCCGGGGCCGCCGCCCGTGGGGCTGCTGGTGCGGGGCAGGCAGGGCTCGATGGCGCGCTTGGTGGCGCGGCAGTTCTCGTCCTGCGCGCAGTCGCAGTCCTCCAGCGCCGGGCCACGCCGGGTGTGGTTGAGCTGGATGAGCGCCGCGATGCAGTGGCTGGGGCACCGCCGCCTGGACGAGGCGGCCGCGCCTGCTGCGCCCGCCGGGCCGTCCCCTCCGCCCGCCGGCGGCGGCTGCTGCTGCAGGAGCACCGGGGCGCACGCCTCGGCGTACTGGTTGTACGCGTAGCTGCACTCGGGCTCCCCCTGACACTGCAGCACCGCCTGCCAGCAGATCAGCCGCCGGCCCTGCACCAGCGAGCCCCGAGGCGGCCACACGGCGCCCAGCGCCGCCGCCAGCCACAGCCAGGCGGCCGCCCGCGGCCAGCGCCGGCCGCCGCCTCCGTGCCGAGCGGGCGAGCGGACCACCATCGCGGACAGGGGGATTGGCTGCAGCCGCGGGCGAGCTGGGAAGAGGCGCTGGTAGACGAGAAGGAGGAGGAGGAGAAGGAGCTGCCGCCCGTGGAAAAGTTTCCAAAACTCCCGCCGGCCGTGTGCATGAGGTCTCCTCGCATCAATCCATGCGCGCCGGGCCCGGGGCTCTCTAGCCCCCGGGAGCTGAAGCCGGCGGGACGGCGGTACGAAGCAGGCGCCCGGGGGCCTTCCCGTGTCCCCCACCCGCTGCTCCGGGCTCCGCGAGGCGGCGGCGAAGGCGCCCGGGGAGGCGCAGGGAGTCAGTGCAAACCGGGGCTCGGACGACAGCGGATCCGCAGTGCGCTCGGGGAATCGCAAGCTGCGCCAGGAGAGCTCATGGTGCTGTACTGCTCTTCATGCAGTTCCGTCTCTCTCTTTTTTATTTTTTTCCCCCACAAAATAAATGCCCAGCTGCTGCTGCTGCTGCTGCTCCTTGGGAGCTTTTAACTCTCCGCTCGCAGCATCTCCGCACATGCCAGCCGCTCCGATCCCATTCACAGTCCCGGCTCCGCTCAGTCCCTCTCGGTTCGGATCACACTTTCGGGTAGCGCGGAGAAGAAATGTCTTTCCTCGCTACCAAGACGAGAGCACTGGGAAAGGAGAAGAGTCAGCCTTCGCGGTCTCTTTCTCTCCGGGCGACTGATGCTGCTTCTGTTGTCAACAAGCCCTGCAAGCTGCTCTGTGGATCCGTCTGTGGATCTTTTTTTCTTTGCAAGGCTTTAAATACAAAAGTGCCCTCCAAGCAGCAGCAACGTGCTCTGATTAGGCTTCATTATGCATGCATGGAAAAGCAAACAAACAAAAAAAATTAGCAACGCTTCTTCTTTTACACAACCCCCCCAGCCTGCGCTTTCTCTCTCTCTTTCTCCCTTTCTCCACTTTTTCTCCCTTCGCTCGGCCCCCTTTCCCTGCCTCGCCACTTGCCATTGGCCCAGCCTGTTGTTGAAACCTTTTTTTTTTTTTTTTTTCCCTCCTTCTCTTTACGATGTGCTGGAGGGAGGGAAGAGAGAGGGGGGCTGGAGGGCAGCTCACATTCAAAGCTTGAAAGGAAAGGCTTAAGGAGAGTGACAGCCCCCCGAGGAGCCCCTCCTCCCGTTAAGGCGGCGCGGCCGCCGGGCAAGAGGCTCTCGGCGGCGGGGGCTCGGCAGCACCGCCGGGGCCGGGCGGCGGGGCTGCGCTCTCTTCCGCGCCCGTGTCGCGGGCATGGCACTCTCACGGGTTCTGCTCCCTACCTCAAGGAAGGGAAAACCAACTTCTCCAGCTCGGGTAACGCGTGTACCCAAACTTGCCGGTGGTTCAAGTGGGGGCAGAGCCGCTGCCAGAACGGCAGAGAGGATTAGGCTCAAAGTGGGACCGACTTTGTTCTTGCTGAAGTAGAAACAGAGGTCCTGGTTTCAGTGTGCTAGTACTCCGGGAGAGCAAAGCTAACCACTAGTGATGTAGTGCGACCATGTAAGTACTCCTTTGCCGTAGTTTCAGTATTACAACTTACCACTTGCCACATACCCCCCGATTTTAAAGTCATTCAGCTCAGCTTCTCGCCTGAGATTTTTGAGCAGGTTTTAAGACACAGACTTACGAGGGTGCCTGTTGGCAGAACTACAGTAGATCCCAGTGTAATTCTTTGATACTTGATCTGCCAACTAGCAAAAAGTCTCAAAAAATCTTTTATTAGTTTTAACTGAAAGCGAAATGCCCTGCTGAAGTCCTGCCTTCTTATTACACTTTCAATTTATAAGGAAGTAGAAACAAAAATATTAAGGCACTAGGAGAGGAGCATAACAAAGTAGTCGTGCATTTACCCACTGCCTTTCGTTTCCGTGCTACCTTAATTCCAGAGCAACATCGTCTCCAACCACAAGGGGCGTCGGTATCTGCTGCCTGTCAAAACTGGCGCTTTTTTCATCCTGAGACTATCAACTCCATCTGTCACAAAAACTGGGACAAAATCTATTTTCCAGAAACTCGGGGATCTTGGAATCCCATGTGGTGTGAAATCATGCCGGTCTCAAAGTGCGTAGACTGTGGAATGGTGGTGTGGTGTGGCTGGGAGTCAGTATGATTGATGGGTTGAGAAGCATTCATAAGGGCTTGCTCCATTGTCATCAGTTTTACAAGCTGCTTGTGTTTCTCCTTCAGTATAGTTTTGCCTGTTCTTTTATAAAAAATGTGTTTTTAGATCTGAAAAAGCTGTGTTTAGAAACCCTGCCTCCATCCACCTAGTTTAGAGCTGTTTCTTTTAATTCTTGTTGAATAGTGGTATTAAAAATGCCAGATGCCATTCATGCAGGTTGTAGTAAATGTAAATTGCTATCTACACTGGGATTGTTCATGCGTTGCTTTGTTGCCCTATTATCTGATCACACCACTGTTATTGGTGGAAATCAGCTAGTTTTGGGTGTCTCAGTTGGAAATGACATTGCAAGGTACTGCTGCACTGACTGGTTCCTAGGGAAAATGCCCCACGGTGCCACTGGAGGGAAGAGGGTCTGGATGTCGGGATGTTCCAGACATGAGAGAGTCTGAGAGAGGGGGTTGCAATGGAGCAGGGTCGTGGCCTGGGGCCTCCTGAGCTTCCTCAGCACGGGAGAGAGGAATCCCAGTGGGGCTGCCTTCTGCAGGCGGCTGGATGATGAGCTCTTCCCCCTCCCAGCTCCTGCCTTCATTTGCACAATCCATCCAGCTCGGCCGTACCTCATTTCTGGAGCAAAAAGCGGGCTGTTTGCTCTGCCAGAGAGGCAGCGGCTGAGCTGCGGCCTCCCAGGAGGGGGAGCAGAGGAGCCTGCGCTGCCGGCCTGGCGTCGTGGCGGGGCCGCGGCGAGGAGGCCGCTGCGGAGCGCCTGGGGCAGCGCCTGGTCCCACCTGTGCTGACCGGCTGCCCTGTGGCGTGAAACATCGCATTATTCATGGGCAGAAATTGCCACAAACACTTTCTAGTTAAAGAAATTAATATTTTATACAGTGATAATAGTAATGGAAATGTTGACTTGGAAGTTTGGAATTACATTTGGTGTCGTACAACTGGCAAAAATTTTAACGGAAAGTAGGTGAGTTCTATAATTACCACACCTTTTACCTGTCTAGAATATAATTATCTGTATTCAGGATTACATATTGTCAATAAACTAACTTCTTAAAATGATTTAAAGCATTTTTCTGTCCTGTCTTTATTTAATAAGGATTTGAATTCTGCCTGTGTTTGTAACCACAAGTTTGGGTGAGGACTTAGGTGTTCACAGTGCCCTGTTGGAGGAAGGAAATCTTTTCTTGTATGGAGCTAAACCTAGGGAAATAATTCCCTGACCCCACTTTGATCCAGATTTTTTAACAGCCAGAGTGATATTGTCAAATTCAGCTTTTCAGTTTTCAGAGCAGCTATAGAAGTAATGTGGAAGGCAGTTCTTCCTCTGTTTCACAAAGCACGAAATTGGACAATACATTCCACAACTTGACAGCAGAGTAAGACCTGGTAACTTTTTTTAATTCCCATATTTGCTAGGTTTTTCTATGCCATCCTTTCCAGTCTCAGCAATTGATTTAGTCCTTCATACCAGCACACCAAATTACTATAGAGTAACTGTCATCCAGCACTAGGGGTCATTTTGGCAACCAGAAAAGCCAATGTGTATGATCTGGATGTATTGGAAAGACTCCTGGACACCTTTTTGTCTAATACTGATGTCTTTTCCCCTTTTTTTATTTCACAGCTTTTTTTATTTCACACCTTTTCCTAATGGATCTCCTTTCCAAATCTTTAGTTTTCTTTAGTTCTTTCTTTGACCTATTTTATGTCAAGAGTATTTAGAAAACAAGAAAAGCAAGTAGACACCATGCCAGGTGACCTTAAAATTTAAAAGTTCACATTCAATGAAAATAAAATGAAAATACATGGCCAGTATATGTGGTTAATTCCTTTCAAATTATTTTTAAGCACATTTTTATTGGCTTATATTGATTTTTTTTTTCATTTTGGAGATTTACAACTGCTATTAAAAATTTGTGGCAGGTGTCCTGGGAATTAATTTGCTGATACAATTTCAGTATGTGCATCTGGTAATATCTTAAATATGTCCCTGATAGGGATACTCAGAGAGCCATTTTTCTTCTCGGAGAAGGGACTTAATTCTCTTGTAATAGTAGACTTCACCTGTCAGTGAAAGGCAGAAACTCTGTCAGTAGTTGTCAGAACCTTGGTATTATGGTAGGCAGAGTAAGTCCTGCTTCTTAGACCAACACTCATCCTGTAGAAATGGCCCAGTAAGGTGTCACTCACAGTAGCCTGTGCAGATGACTGAATATGGACATGTGCATACAGCAGAGTTCTTGGATTTGGTGTACCTTCAGAGACCCATAAATAATGTCCGCATTCTAAAGTTACAAAAGAATAACTTTGTGACTTACCAGATTCCCAGCACAAACTAGGGGCAGGGGAATGAATATAATGCATTCAAGTGGTGTCTGTTTCAATAGAGAAGAGAGAGTGAAGGCGTTTAAATTAAGTTTGTTCTCCACATCTGGAGTAGTTTATCTTTTTATTGTCTCTGCAGGAATGCTTGGGACTTTCATGTCTTAAGTTAGCCACCTAAACTAGGTGGAATTCTCCCCAAAATAGTAATTTCTTCTTTACTAGAATGGGTATGACTTCCCAGTGTGACCATGCCTTCTCTTCTTGATTTAGTCAGAAAGAAAAATAATGAACAGGGAGGACAGTAAGTAATTGTGTTGATCAACAGTTTTGATTTGCAGCACATAGCTGCTGACACTACTGCACTTCATGCTTAGGTGCAGCTAGACATTGTTCTTTTTGCTATGCATTTTTGAGGTTGTCTTTGCCAATGTTAAGTCTCATGAACATTACAATGTTATGGGTCCTGCAAATGTGCTGTAATGGTCAGCTGCATACACAGAATCATAGAATGGTTTGGGTTGGAAGGGAGCTTTAAAGGTCATCTTTGGTGATGACATAAAGGTGTCCCTCATGTTGCAAAGTCATAACTACAGGTCCCACACCAGATGCACAAACAGTCCATGAACTGTAGGTTTGGTTGCAATCAAAAGAGCCAGTCAGATTCACAAATAGCGCAGCTCATTGAGTGCAACATAAACGGTTCTTTTGGATTGCTGGTGACAGTGTATTAGCTGCAGAGTAGCTGTATATAGCTTTATATAGCAGTAACAGTGTAATTGCAATCACAATCTTAATTATCATCATCAGCACTCAACATATCTGAGGACATAGGGCTTACCAAAAGGCATCCCTTCTGGGGAGAACAAATCTATCAAACTGTTCCTGCAATTTCACACTGAATTCTCATCCCCTGATTAGGAGCAAAATTGGGGTAAATTTTATAACCACTGCTGTGTGAATTGCTGTGGATGGGACTGTGGTCAAGCCTGTGTGGGCATTTTGTATGGGCAGTGTGGGCACGTTTTGTAGGCAGTGTACTTGGTTTCTACAAAACGCTTCTGGGTATCAGGCTGAAGAACAAGACTGTGGAGACTACACCTCATCCCACATTCCCCTCTGCCCCCTCATGTCATGACAACACAAACCACAACACTTCCACCTGATTTCTGCACCTGCATCACAGGCCCCATCACATACTGAGCTATACCAAGACATGCCCATGACAGGGGGTTTAGAACTAGAGATGATCTTTAAGGTTCTTTCCCACTCAAAGCATTTTATGATAGAACATGATCTAGTTTCAAAGACCCTCCAATGAGCAGAGACATCTTCAAGTGTATCAGGTTCCTCAAACCCTCATCTAACCTGACCTTGACTGTTTTCAGGGATGGGGCATCCACCACCTCTCTGAGCGACCTCTTCAATTGTTTTATCACCCTCATCATAACAAATTTCTTCCTTATCTCTAGTCTGAATCTACCGTCTTTTAGTTCAAAACCATTACCCTTGTCCTTTTGCAACAGGCCCTACTAACAGTTTTGTCCCCATGTTTCTTGTGACCCCCTTTTAGGCACTGTAAGACCACAATAAGGTCTCCTTGAAGTCTTCTCCAGCCTGAACAGCCCCAGGTGTTTTAGTCTGTCTTCACAGGAAACATGCTTCAGTCCTCTGATCATTTCAGTGGCTTCCCTCTCGTCCTGCTCCATCAGACCCACGTATCTCCTGTGCTGAGGACCCAGAGCTAAACACAGCACTCCAGGTAGGGTGCAAATGCACATTTACAGTCACACAATCACAGAATATCCTGAGTTGGAATGGACCCACAAGGATCACTGGGTCCAGCTTCTAAATGGATGGCCCATAGAAGGATTGAGCCCACTACCTTGTTGTTGTTAGCACAAAAAGGAATTGAACACACTACCTTGGTGTTGTTAGGCTCTAACAATTGGTTCATGTCCACCTGCCATCCAGCAGTACCCATTAGTCCTTCCCATCAGGGTTGCTCTCCATCTGTCCGTCCTCAAACCTGTGTTGATATCAAGGGTTGCCCTGCCCCAGGTGCAGCACCTTACCCTTGGTCTTGCTGAGCACAGCCCCACTAGATCTTGTCGGGTCCCTCCAGATGGCATCTTGTCCTTCAGGTGTGTCAACAGCACCACTCAGCTTGGTGTTACCTGCAGGCTTGCTGAGGGTGCACTGGATCCCTTTGTCCATGTCACTGATATTAAGCAATCCTGGTACCAATATGGTCCCCTAAGTAAGCCACTTGTCACTGATGTCCATTGAGACATTGACCACTACCCTCTGGATGCAACCATCCAGCCAAGTCCTTATCCACAATATAGATGACCCATCAAATCCTTCTCTCTCCAGTTTAGAGAGAAGAATAAGGTGGACTATAGCACACGTCTTACAGAAAGACATATAGATGACATATAAGTGACATCTGTGGCCCTTCCTTTGTTCTCTGATGTAGTCACTTCATCACAGAAGGCCACTGGGTTGGTCAGAGAGATCTTGCCCTTGGTAAAGCTGTGTTGGCTGTCTTGAATCACCTGCTAAAACACAGTGTCTAGGAGGAACTGTCCTATGGTCTCCCCAGGCACAGAGGGGTGGCTGGCAGTTTGGTAGTTTCCAGACTTTCTTTCCACCCTTTTGAAAGATGGGTGCAATGTTCCCTGTTTTCCAGTCACCTGGGATTTCGCCTGACTGATATCACTTTTCACATGTCAAGGAGAGTGTCTTGCCAGCTGGATCAGTCAATTCTCTCCAGAGTTTAGGATGCATTTCATCAAGTCAGGTAGACTTATGTATTTTCAGGCTCTTCTCTTACTGTGGGAGGGACTTTGCTCCCCCAAGTCCCTGCCTTGAGGTCCATCAACTCCTGAGGATACACAAGTTTGCCTGAAATAGATTTTTAATCCACTGTATCCTTTTTTAATATGAATTTTATATTTATAATATTTACTTAAAAATTGAGTAGAATCCTTGTAAAGTTGGGGGTTGCGATTTATATATGAAATAGTAAGTATCATTGAGAGATTTACCCAGTGCATCCAGTAAAGTAAACATGGAAGTATTGCACAATACAGTATTGCTGGACTTCTTTTTTGTACTCTCTTCCAATCTAAACTGCAAACTAGACCACACATGCTGTTGAAACAAATCTAAGTAGGACATCAACCCTTTTTTGGTCCTAAGAAAGGCAAAAGTAATGGCAAAGCCAACTGATTCCTGGTCACCTGTTAAGCCAGTTAGAGACAAGTTTTATATAACCATATAGGTTATATATTTAAACCATATATTTAAACCATATATTTAAACCAGAAGAGGTTTAAATAACCATATTCCGTGAAGGTAAATATGAGCCATACACACTGTCAATATGTGCAACAGGATAGTCTGGTCTTCCCTTCGCCCTCCCTGCCCCTCACACAACCTCTTCCTTTGTGATTGTCTCCAACAGGCAATGTGATTTGGCCTTAGATAAGAACACTCAATGGGAGTTGTGCTAAGATGAGAACTTTGGGTAGGAATTTCAGGACGAGCTGTCTGGATGCTCGCTTAATGAATGCATTCCGGAGATGGAGAAGCTGTGGTGATCAAGGTTGACTTGGTTACACACCAGGCTGCAAAAGGGTATAAAATGCTGCTGAGTCCAGCAAGATGGTTTTCCGAGGCTGCAGTCAGCTTTTGGGTGGATCCCCTCCTTGGCAGGGACGCCTGCATTGTACATCCTAGCCTGAGGACAGGGAAACACTCACTTTTGGATGGGTGAGTGAAACCTAGCAATATGTGGAGATAAAATTCTTAACTACATAGGTGCTTTGTTGCTTTGTAATTGTATATTCTGAAAGGCCAAAGACCACAAACCCATCCATTTCTAGCTGAATCTGCTTATATTATAATCCTTAAGACATGGTTATACTGTAAACTTCATTGACTATACCAAGATACTGTATTAGCAATAAATCTAATCATAATCATCCACAAAATCAGTATCATATTTCTTATGCCTGACCAAGAGTCTACTATTCTTCCATGTCAAACCAATTTCAGCCATTACAGTTTTATGGGAGTTCTTTGGTGGACATGTCAACATACATACACACAGAAGCAGTTAGATTTTTGGCCTGCTGGATTGTTTTGATTTATTAACCTTTTTACTTTCAGATTTTTCAAATATTTACAACTACCAAGAAGCAGCTAATAGGTTTGTGTTTCATTTTCTGGGTGTGCTTCTTTGAAATGTGTATAATACCAGCCTGTAAGAAATCAGAAATTCTGAATCTTTCTGCAGGTGAAGCATAAAGAAATAAGTAATTTTGTGGGTAAGCAGAGTTCCACTCAATATGGACAAAAATAAGAGTAGTGGTTTCATTTTTTTGTCATTTCAGATTGTACCATCACAAGTATAACATGGACTCTGGAAAGGTAACGCATAATTTGATCTCCTACTTCTTCTACTCCCAAATTCAATTTCTGTATTAGAATTTGAAGATGACTGTAGTGAAACATCAATCCAGAAATATATCAGTGTGTTCCATTTAGTAGCTATCATTGATGTATCCTGTGATGATATTTGCCTACAGCATTGTTTACACACAAAAGTAGCTGAGATTAAAATAAAATTGTCTTTCAAAACAATTTGATTAAAGCAATAAAAATCTAATTCAACATAAATTGTGAGTTATCAAACTGATTTTGGGTGTTTTCCAGTAGGTCTCTTTAAGCACAGCTGGCTTCATATCATCAAGAAATGGTGATGTCTTTATTGAGTTGACCTGCTATAAAAGAGTGTCAGACTTGTTTATTACACCTTCTTAGAAGAGTTTCATTCTTTCATTCTACTGAAACAAAATGTATTTAGACTAAATAGTGTGCTAAACATGAAGTAGGCATGCAAATATTTCAGAGTCCTGACCCAGATTACCAATTCAAATAAATCAGTGTTACCCAATAAATAAACTAAGTGTGCTTAGGCAAGGATTTGCTTTGATTTAACTAGGTCTTTTAAAAGGCAATTATAGTTAGTGTAACTTTTGATACAGTCACGAGCCTACACTGCCTTAAGTCCATTTGCTTGAAATATCAGAGAAGAAGAATTAATTAAGGTGGATTTCTATATGGAGGGAAATAGCATGGATAATTGGCAGATTTTATTACAGGAAGAGCAGCTATATTCATGCAGGTACATGTATCTTTCTTCCTACACGTCACCTAAAATTAAAAGATGTCAAAGCAGTCAGTTGAATTCTACTCCATACCTCTACCACACCCTTAGCTGTGGTGTCTGAATGCTGCGATAAAAGAAAAATGTCTTTGTCTTAAAAGTTTAATTTGCAGAAGTGATGAATGATACAATTACTTCCTTATTAGAGGCACAGTCTGAAACATTTCCAGACAGCCTGATTTTCAGAATATGCTGAGCACCTACCCTTTGAAAATCGGTTTTTCTTATTTGACATTCAAACAATAATTATTCACAGTCTTGGATAGCTTTGAAAACATATCTCCTTTCTGCAGCTGACAAGAGTTAAGGGCTTTAGATATGACAGAGAAATACAATCAGCCATAAACTTGTTATTGTGCCAATAACAGGCATTAAAATATTGAGATGGGAGATCTAAGTAACAACATAACATAGTAGCTGTAGTTTTCAGGTGAATCATTAAATATGTTTAAAATATGTAAATTTTTTTTAATGTATCAAAATACACTGAGCCACCAGCTGTCTGCAGTTGTGTTGCAAATGAGTATTGTGTTCTTCCTACAAATAGCAATCATTCTGTGTGTGCATTTTAGGTGAGCTCTTTCTGCTTGCTGAGGTGACTGGTCTTTTCCAAGTTCTGCATGAGGGATGGATCAGCTCTAGGGTGACTGTGAAGATGAGACTGAAGTTGTTACTTTGAGGAAAATGGTTAGCAACAGTGGTGCTCTGGAGACTTCGCAAACTCTGGGAACTAAGTTGTATGCTGGTATCATGCTGTTTTCTGGAACCAGACCCAATATCCATGGTTGGATAGCTGAAACATGTCCAGAGAGTTACAGATATTACACATTAGAGATGGAAAAAAATCTTTGGAACATTCTCTATTCCTATTGCAAGATTATGCAGTCAGTGTGAGATTAGACATTGTGTTAAATTTTCCAGTAGTTAATTTTGATCTATTTTTAAATGTCTTAGGTGATAAGTTTAGGGATTTCTATCACCTTCTCTCAAAAGATTTCTTTGTTTGGAAACATCTCTTATATCTGATATAAATTTACCAAATTTAGCTATGATTGTTCATGGCTGTATTTCATTTTCCCACCCAGGTATCTTTCTAAAAGTATTAATTCCTGTGTATTCATAAAATTAATTACCAGGGTAATGATTGGCATGATACCCATGCCACTTCAATTCATTAAACCGCATCTCTTTGTGTAGCATCGCCTCATTACTTGTGTCAAATGTGTGTATTCAAATACTACACTGAAGCAAACTAGGTTTAGGTTTTAGTATAACAACGTTGCAAATATTCTTGCAAAATCAAGATAATAGCATTTAAATTTGCTTATTTTGTTATAACATCAGTTTCATACATTCATCCCACAAATCTGTTTAGTGCCTCTTTCTTTTTGCCGTTCAGAGCCTTTACCCCATTCTGGATACTCTACCTGTGCTTATGGGCTACAAGCTGCATAAAAAATTAGAAACAGTGGAAAAGATACTTTTTAGATTAAGACATCTTGGGGGAAAACAGCCTTACAGGTTTATATCCAGTCTTTGCTTTCTACTTTGGCATTTGCTTCTCTAAATTTAACCATAAAAGAGAAAATTCCCTATTACCTGCTTGCCTTTTTCTTAAGGTACAAGTTGGTTTTCTTCCAGCAAAAGTCTGAGTTAAGTTCACAGAAGACTTGCTTTTGTTATGTTTGTTTCATACCAGTGGGAACATGCTATAGACATGCTGTAGAGTTGAGGTTTTGCAATACACCCATGGTACCTCTTTTGGGATTGCAAAGCTGGTCCTGCTTTAAATCTTCTTGTAATACCCTGTTCAAGGGATATCTGTATTTCATAGTTGGTTTTAACCTAACTTTAACCTAACACATATAACTGCATTAGGAATGGAGGCTTTTTGACAGAAAAGTGGGATCATTAGCTAGTCGCTCTTTTTGGGTTGTGAATTACAGCATGTTATTTGTCCTCAACTCTAGTGAATTCTTGCACGCTGAAAAGTTTAGCAGTGTGTTCTGATGTGGAGAATCTGGTGCTTACTGCAAGACAGTGAATTTCCTCACAGGGAGATCAAAGGATCGTATATGCATGTGGCTAGAACTAGTGCCCTTTAAATATTTTCAACATTTTTTGTTCCACTGAGGAATGGTTTCGTTTTTGTGATAACATCTTTATATTTACTTTCCCTATGCCTACATCTTTTCCCCTCGTATTTTTCCCACTCAGGCCCATTCTTTTTCCCTCTTATTTTTCAGTCCCTGCTCACATTTAGAAAAGAAACAGCAGGTCTTCTACTTGACCATATTTACTGATACTGCTATGGCCTCTCCAGTTGCCTTTTACCAACTTTCCTAACGGAATTTCCCTTCACAAAAATATTTGTTAAAGGTAAAGCATTGTACAAGTGCATACCTAGGTGCAGTTGTATGAGCGGTTTTCAAGATCATTTGGGTGGCCATCCTGAAATCTTTCTGTGGATTTGGTAATGTTCCAGGGACCAGAAGTTACAACCAAGTGGAAAATTGCAGCCTGAATGACACACTACAGATGTGCATGGCTCAGAGCAGATAGTTCAGAGAAAGCCATTTGAATGAATCCACATGAAGTGTTTAGTGAATTATTAAAGAATGTGGCAAAATATAAGTTTGCTTGCACATCATTTGAGAACAGAAAATGGGTCAAAAGCTGTCAAACAAGAAGTTTGTTGTGAACAGTTCAGGCAGTATTAGGCTCCTTTTAGGTGGAATGTGACCCTGCTCACCCTGAAGTGTGAGTTAGACCTTTGATGTTCAAGGGGATTCCGAATTAGGCAGACATAGTTCATCCAGCCTGAGACAGTAGCATGTAAGTGTCTGGTGCAAACTCTCCCTTCAGTTGAACCAGGCCTGGTTTGAAACCAACCTTGAAACATTCAAGATCTAGTAAAATATTTTGAAGAAGTGGTCAAGAGTTGACCAGAAAAGAAATTGCGCATTTCTCCTCCCTTCTTCCTTGTTTTTGAACAAGTGATTAGCAGGTATTGAACTATCATTTGTCATCATTATCATGTTCACTTTTATTGTGATGAATCACTTAGCAATGAATAAAACATCTTTGGTTTTTACATATATTGATTTGGCAACTCAGCAAAAGAGAGCAAGTGGAGTTTATTTCAGAATACATGAATGTTGTAGGAAAAAACGTTCTGATCACAGGTGAAAAGCATCATAATTTTTCTCCACTTTAGGCCTTTCAGATTCAGTGTAATCCCAGTAATGTTCATGTCTGCAGGATGATTGTTGATGGGAGAATTTCCACTTTATAGACACAGCTATGTAATAAATAAGTTAATGTTCTCAGACTGCACATCTGAAAAGGCACAGTATACAATTTTCATTTCTTCTGAAATAGGTAGCATTTATTGTCATTATGGATGAAAATCACCCTGTACAAACAGCCAGAACAAAAGTTCTCTTCCCACAACTACTACTGAAGTGCTTAAAACTGGGCAGATTTAGGGTTGAAGAGGAGTTTCTATGTATCCCGTCTACGTCTGGAAAGATTTTATTGAAGGAATGAGGTCTTTGTCCTGAAGAAAAACTGCTGGAGATGAGTTTTGTTCGTTGAACTTGCCCTGAAAACTGTGAGGGGAAAACTCTGGTCCACGTTGGCAATGTGGTGAAAATCCAGTTGCAGCTGTGTAGAATCATAGCAATTATTTTCATCAGCAAGTATTGTCCTGCAGTTTGGGTCAATATTGCTCCAGGAATATAAAGCTATTAGTCACATCTCTGAAGGCTTTCTCCCCATGAATAGCACTGGATTATTTTTATCTGCCATAGATTTTTTTAATTGAAATATATTGAACAAAATGAAACTCAATAAAAGAAAATTATTAGAGATGTTTTGTATTTGACAAAATTAAAAATGTGTGGTATTTTTACCGCAAAAATTCAAAGTGTTGAAGTGTAGTGTTGTTTAGGAGGACAGAGCCTTCTCTTTAATTCAGCTTGAGGTAGTGTACAAGGTCATTCATTTAGAAATAGGGTAATTTCCTGTAATTTCCTAAGTTTTGTTTTGTAAAGGTAGGAAAAACAGAAATATCAGAAAGCCTTCTATGATGTATAATGCATACTGTGTTTTCTGAGCCATCAGGAACATAGTTCTCTCTGTGCCCTTTCCTTGCTCTCAACCCCAAGTAATCTATTGGCCACTGCTACTCTTATCAGATGGCTTATCTGTGGAATGAGCTAGTCCTGTTCCAGGAACAAATTCTTGTGCTGTATAAGGTCAAGTGAAATAAGGTTTTGGTGACCAAATTTCAATCTTTCTTCATTTCAGATCATGAGAAAGTGTTCTGATTTTCATCAGTGAGAATTCTTAATTGGACCCCAGGTCTCCAGTGATTGCTTTGTAGTGTCATAAATAATCTGTGATCCACTTCTGAGGTACCAGAAACATCTGTGTATGTTCAGTTCTGTTGTGTTTCTCTCTAAATTTGGCTTCATATAATTATAACAGAATAACATGCTTTGGGCACCTTTCCTTTTTTGACCTGTAAAAGGCTAATTAAGGCTGTTTTATAACATGGTGAGTGCTATTTTGCAGTGTTTCATTAGCCACAAATCCACAACTCACCTTCAGGAATTCCGGATGACAGACTAAAGGTATTTTTGCAGCTGTTCTGTGGGACCTTGTGAAAGTCTTGTTCCCTTTAAAGGAAAAAAAATCCTGACCTTTTTATAAATCAGTCCTTTTGACAGGCCTCCATAAAGCAAGAAGACTCATCCCTGCTAAATCTGAGTACTGACCATTTTATCCATATGCCTGTGGATAGTTCAAATATCATCTCTCTTGTAAAATATTTTTTCTGTAGGATTGAATGAAGCGAACTCCTTCAAATAGGATATAATATGCTCCAAAATGCTTTGAATGGCTACTCACTTAATAAAACATGGCCTAAAGCAATACTATCTTCTGACTATTATATGGTGTTTCATGAGTTGACTTTTAAATTGAATTCCCTGCCATCTTTATGTACCAGAGAACATCTTGAAAAAATCAAGCTACAAATAGTGACTGTTTTCTAAAGGTCAAAGAAATTGTAAGAAAAAAAAAAAAAGCAAGTCTTTTCTGAAAAGAAATATTCAGGAAGCCCTGAATATTTATATACTGATATCATCTTTAGACCTCCAGGGTGTTTCAGAGTACAGACAGATACAGTTTTTAATAAAAATGTTTTCCAAACTGAATTTCATTTCTCTTTTCAGATATATAAAAAGAGATTAGTTTCCCAACTCATACTTCTTTGTTTGAATTTTAATAGTTAATGTTTGGTTCTTTTCCAAAACAATTTTCTGTCCATTCTAAAAGTGCTAAGGCTTGGAACATAGAACTGCCAAGGACTGTTTGGTAAAACATATGCTAAAGACATGCTTGCAAGGTAGTGGAAGGGAATAGATGGTTTGTTTGAAATTATCTCTTTTTGTATGACTATATTTTAGTACATGCTAGCTGGTGAGAAAATCCATGTTCTATACTGCAGTTTTAAAAGTGCAGTTGGTTTACCCAGTATTAAGTCAGTGTGCAGATGACTGTTCATCTGCTCCAAATACTCTTGTGACAGTCCTCTGGTTTTCAACCTTACCAGGACACACCAGCATCTATTGTTCATGTCATGGTGGTGAGATACCATATATCAGTTTGCAGAGATATATATATATATGGCCTTGCTCAGCATCATTCCATTTACATCTGTGAGCTATATCTCTGTACCATATTTTCTATGGCTGAGACATAAGAAGAACTGCTTCTGCTTGCCATCTGGGAAGAACTGAAAGATCACTGACAGGAAGTATTTCCAAAAACATAATTAATGGACTCGGACAGTCATCCAAAGGTCTGTAGAATGCAATGGCAAATGACATATTTCTCTAAAGAGTACGAAGCCAGGTGTAAGGTGAAGAAGCAAATAATATGAAATCCTTGAATAATATCCAACGCAAACAGATGCAGGTATAACCCTGTCTTGGCCTTTACTAACCTGCCAAGAATTGGGCAGTGATGTGATGAGAGAGTGTGAGACAAGACAGTGACAAAGTGGCAGTGCACACTTCACAGCAATAGTCTCATAGGCCATCCTCTCAGTTCAGGTCAGCTCTCTTCTCATTGGTAGTGGGAAGCTGGATTTTCAAAAGGAAGCAGCCACATGTTTCTGCATTGCTATTGGAGAATTGCTCCTGTGCTCACATGGGTGGACTGAGCTCAGTGGCTTGGTAGCTGGCACAGGAGCTGTCTTCCACAGCCAAGGGTGTATGGTAATCACCATTTAGGCACAGGTCCTATCATCATAGAATTAAGATTTTGTCTGTGTTGAGTGGACACAATGGCAAGCAAAACAATATGGACTGTAAGATAACTTTTGGAGGATTTACAAATTTGAATCCTGTCACACACTGTCAGTTGTGTTCTACATTGTCCATAATGACCAGCCAGGCAAAATCCCAGATATTGTGTGTGCCCATAGCAGAACACAGGAGAATTGAATACACAATGTAATTCCTTAAGGCTGAGTGCAGAGGCAGAAGACCTGTTTGCCTTGTGACTGTAATTACTTAAATTGTCCTTCCATCTAGTGGGAGACCAAGACTGGTGCTAAATGGGACTTGGACAAGCTCCATGTGAACCGCATGTTGATGCACCATGGCCTCAGCAGAAAAGTGGCTGTGTGGCTTCAAGAAGCAGCAATTTGTATAAGAGAAAAAAGAGAGAGCCTCATTTGCAAGCACTTAAAATGTGATCTTTCAGGGCTCTGCAGTTTGTGCAGTTGACAAGAAGCATAGGTAAGTGGAATTCTATTTCCAAGACTTCAGGCTTTGTGTGCACTCTCACAGGTGCATAGAAAGACTAAGATATTTTAGGTAGCACCCAGAGGTGGAACTGGGAGGAGGGGAAAAAATTTAGGAAGGCAAATACAATTCTCACCTTGGAGAAAATCACGGACAGAAGCTTTGTTGTGTCAGTGTTTCAATCTTAGACCAGGTAAAACTAGAGAATATGTGTCAGGGGAAAAAGCTCAGTTTCAGAAATGTGGGCTATGGGTTGCCTGTTTGCATTTTGGCCAAAAAGAATGGGACTGGAGGTATTTTTTATACACTGGCTTGGATTTTCCTAGGCATTTATTGAACTTGGGTTTGAAAGGAAACAGTAAAAATTAAATATCTGATTTATCAAAGAGAGTCTATACAATAAATTAACCTTGGAAGAAGAATGTTGTCTCTGCCTTGAGGCAAATGGGGTGAAGAGGATTGGGCACAAAGGATTCTTTGCTATGTTCTTCAGCCTGACAATGAAAAAACAAAACATTGAAAACAATGCTCAACCCTCTCATCTGTCCTTCTGAACAAAGAAGTGGTGTTAAAGAAGGAGAGCTCATGCTAGTGGAAATCTCTAGGTGCTGCTGATTTAGGTTTGTGTAAAGGCTTGATTGTAGCATTCCAGATCCATGCACAGACTTGACAGGTAAAATCACAGTATAATTTGTGACTCCTAAAAACAAATTAATGAATGCAATAAAACTTAATGTTTTCTCAGAAATTACATGAGATTAAATGAGATGAGAGAGACGGGGAAGAGTGAAGGAGAGGGAGGAGCACAGTTGTTCTAGTTTGTACCTACATCCTGTCCAACTTGACAGTTTTCACTTCCTCATCCCTGGCGTGAGAGTTCCTTAGTAGCTTTTCATTCCTCTCCAATCTCTCCAAGATCCAAGATGACATCCTCTTTCAACTTGCTTAATCTGTGCCACTGTCACTTTCACATTGTATTTATGTACAACACTCATTAAATAATAAACGTACCATACATAACAAGCTCATTAAAGAATAAATGTACCATACATTCCATGTCAGTGTCTTCATTTGCAGCCCTTGCTCTTTTTCTTTCATAGTTCCTTTTTTGTTATCATTTTTGCAGATGAAAAATTTCCTCAAGAAAATGTTCTATTGTGATGTTTTCACATTGTCTGTAGCAAAGTGTCAAAACAGTGGGATGTGAAAAAAATGCGGGAAAAGAATGACGAGCCATAGTATAAAGCTCCAAATAAAGAGATGCAGATTACTCTCTGTGCAGAGTTGGAATCTGGTATTCTTCTTAGCATATATCTCCTATTCCACATTTCATAAGCAGATGTGTTACCTACACCTGCAGGTTCTGAATGCTTCCCATTATAAGGCCTGTTCTTATGATTGGTGCTAAATTTGCCAAATTGCTTTAATTTTTCAGGCTGAAAGATTTTCATTTTGGGTATCAGCTTCAAATTGAATTTAGAATGTCTTTGGAGTAAATAAAGTATGGCATTTATGTTTAAGTTAATTTATTTTCAGGTGACTCACCAATTCTACAATTTCAAGCAAGACCTTAAGGAAGAAGGCATGTTACCTTCATGGCAGAATGTGCTCTTTGGCTCTTTTTCTTTCTTGCATGGAGGGTGCAAAACGCTCAAACACTACTTACATATTTGGCCAGGTTTTATGGAGGGCTTTTGATTTAGTTTGGTTAGTGGGCTCATGGGTTTTTGGTTGGTTTTTTGGTTTTGTTTTGGTTTTTGTTTGTTTGTTTTTAAAATAAATCAGCAGAAACTGAAGAATGAGGTAGATATTTTTTACCACAGAGTCCTTGTCTGCTAACTAGAGCCCACAGGACACCAGCAGGAACTGGGTACAATTTTTCTCCCCTCAATTTATGCTTTTGGGTCATCATTTGACTCTTTTGAGTAGGAAGTTGCAACAAAAGAAGGGTTCATTTCCTCTTTAAGGCAGAGGATATCTTCTTCAGCCACTGGATTGTTTCTCTAGGTCTTCCGCTGGACGACCATTTGAGTCAGTCTCTTCTTGCATGGCCATTAGACAAATAATTATCCAAGCAACACATCTGCAGACAGGTTTTCAGAATGGCTAGGCGCACACAGGAGTGAGTAAAGCTGATTGGAGATGCCCCATACAGGCAGTATGCAGTCAGGTTTTAGGTATGCCAAAAATCAAACACCAGCCACCTTTTTTTTTGATAAATATTCTGTTCTTTTTTCATTACTTAATACTCCCAGGCTGTAGGGTGGAAATGGAGGTCACTGAGCCTGCTAGTGGTCTAGCAAAAGCGTGCTAAAAGCATTCCTAAAAGCAGCAAAGAGGGAGTGAGTACTTGTGCATCCAGTGCAGAAGCTTAAGAAAATTGTATCAAATAAATTGGGAGCCCACCTGAAAACTGGGAATGCTGAAAACAAATAGAGATAAGGCATCTGCTTATCAAGAGGAACACAGCTAGGCTGAGTAAGAGAGAGATTTATGTGGCTGTGTGGTAGTTTATATGGGTTGAACAAACGGCATTAAAATTGGGAACCCTTGCAGCTTCTCATTCCTGATTCTTGAAAGCTTGATTTTCTAGCCACAACAATCTTTTGACATAGGTGTTTAAGAATGTATATGTACAGTTTGGGATTTGCAGTTTCTGCCATGTATGTTATATAAAACTCTTCTAAAATACCTTGAAACTTTGAAAAATATTTTCAGGAGCCTGTTCCTTGTGTCTCTTGGCCCATTGAGCTAAGTGCATTGACTGCCACAAGGAAGAGAAAAATTAAAACTAGTACTTTTAAAACATATCTAAAATAATTTAGGATCACTTGCATGTCTTAAAAAAAATCACTCTTTTAAAGCCCTGTGCCTCAGACTCTACATTTCACTAAGTTGATCTGCCGGAAAGCTGCTAAAGTTCTTCCTCATTCACTAGGACAATACACACATGTGGCTTTAAAACCAGGACAATTTCATAATTTTCAGAATTCATCTTGCCTCTCCTGGACCTCATACAGGTATAATTTCTGAGGAAATTCCATTTCTTTGGTGGGGGGAGGGAGGAAATACTTCCATGACAGGTTGGCTTTAAAATATAAATGGTGCTATTTGAAGTAGTTTAAGAGCCAGAAATGCCAGACTGAATTGGGGAGACTGATTAATGGGAAGGTGATGCAATCATAACTGTGTGATAAATTGCTTGGATATTTCTTTATCAAATGCCCTGCAGTACAATATGTCACACACTTATCACATACACACACATTGCCTACATATGCACGGACAGATGTGGTAGGCATAAATTGACTGAGATCCTCTGAAATCCCTTCAAGTTCTGGACTTTTGCTGTTTTGTGCCAGTTAAAGACTTGGCCCTTTTTTCTCCGTGTATGTTCACCAAGCTGCAGACCAAACCCATGATTATTCCTCCTAGTATGTGTTGCAAATTTCTGGCTCTTATTTGTAAATGAAAAAAAACAAATGTTCTAGCATGAAACTGGGCTTAGATCCCAGTTTTCAGTCATACTCTCTATTAAACGATGAAGGCTGTTGCATACATCACCTGAGAAGCATTAATCAAATAGTAATAGTGCTGTTGTTTTCCTAAAGAACTTAGGGAAGGTCTTAATTGCATTCACATCTCCTGCAGCATCTAGCCTGATGCCCTGCGTCAGTTGCATTAAGATTGAGAAATCCTTACCAGGGATAGAGTGCACACAATGGTTACAGTCACTGATGTAATACTGGCGCCAGTAAGCTTTATTTTATTTAAAAAAATACTACTTTCCATGTACTTCAAAATAGTATAGACATAAAATATTTTTTAAAAAAACAGAAGCTCTGTCTGTGTAATTTGATGCTCAGCCTTAGCAAAACAGGCAAAGTTCCAAATATTTTCCCCTGCTCAAATATGTTTCCAAGGGTGATTTGGCTGGAGAGGCGACCACTGGGGAATAACAAGCTGAAAAGTTTTATTTTTTTGTGAAGATCTATATTTCTGTGAAGAAACCGCAACTGCTTTTAGAGCTGGCCAGGAGCCAGAAATAAGGTATGCTCAAAAAACATTCACCCTAGTGAACTCTCATTAATGAAGCTAAAAGGAAAAATCATTTTTCTTAAAAGACACTGAGACAAGTCCATTGCAAACAGAATACTTAAACTAGTGCGTAAGGCCCCTATACCCTGGAGACTCCTGCCCACATTTCCCCTACTTTGCTTCCTACTCACACCAAATTTTTGCATCACTAATGTGAAGAGTCATTCTTGCACAACTGTTTGCCAGACTGGGGCCGCCCTTTGTACTTACCTAGTGTTTTACATATTCAGTAGAAAGTCAGATCGACTACAGTCATAAGTAATGCATAATTTTGCATTGCCAAGGGAAGTTTAATTTAAAATCTTGTTATAGCCAAATATTATTTCTGGCAAAAAGAATGTTTGCAACATTGTTGTTTGGACAAATTACAGCTATTTTCTTTTTCTTCAGGGTCTGGTCCATGCACCCCTGTAAGGCAGAGGATTCTGACAGCTTTCCAGAGCTTTCCAGTCCCTCTTTCTGCCTTTGTGCTTATGTGTAACAACCATCTGATACTTTGGAGGACTTAGCTTGTGAAAAGCTTGTAAGGAACCCAGCGGGAAGACACCTGAGCCATCTTCTGTAGGTAGCATCTACACTCTTTGTTTCAGCATCTGGGCTAAGGCCTTGGCAGAACTAGGTACATTAATCCTATCTGTGTGCTTGGGCTCCTTCTCTGTAAACATATTTTACTAGTCTGGACTAGCACTGGACGTATTTTCCTAGTCTGCTTAAATCTGCACTACAGTGTGTATCACCTTGCTCCATTAAAAAAAAAAAATTATAAACTAGGGCAGCACTTGCATCCCATCTGTGCCCCGAGGAATCTAAGCTTGGAGCATGTTGATTGATTTCTGACTGCCAACTTCAGAGGAAAACAATTCTGGTCATTCTTGTTCAGAAATATTCCCACCATTGTGGTCAGGTCTTTTTCACAATAACCTGGTGGTTAAAGATGTTGTCTAGGAGCTGGGAGAGAGGAGCATGCACTTTCTTGTTGGCTGGTTCTCTGGCCTCGTTAATCTGACATACCTCTCTGCATGACAGTGCAGCTTTAACAGGGAAAGTGGGAATGACCTCTCCTCCAGAAACACTTCTCAATTTACTGCCCTCTTAATCATATTTCAGGAAATAGCTACTTTGTGCAGCCTTCTCCCCTACAGTGAAGACTAAAGAGTGGATAAGAGGAAATCTAGTTAATCCTGACCAACATAGCATTTAAGGTAATTCCATGACTGACTTCAGGAGGACTCATGTCCAGCTCTCCCAGGAGAGCAGCACCAACAGTTTTGCTGTCTGTGGTGTGGAGGAGTCAGTACTCAGAATGGATTCATAACTTCAACAGACCAGCAATAACCCTAGTCCTGACTTGCTTCACTGCAGTTTTAGTGTTCAGTTAACAATGAGTTATTGCATGATAAAAAAAGGTAGGGATTATTATATAGACTCTTGGCCTCAGGGAAATGGCATGTGCAACTATTGCTGTACTTTGATCATAGTGCCCTAGGGGTATTGGTATGCACACCAAATTCCGATTATATTTTACAACTTTCTCTGTTCTTTTCCTGTGTCTAATTCCTTTATGAAAGAAAAGACCAGAAAAATTTTTAGCTGTCCAGGGAATAGCCATGGTGCCACAATACAGATAACAGAATGTTTTGCAGAGATGATCCGTCCTTTTAACTGCCCACAAAGAAAATCTGAGTTTTATCATTTGATCAAACATTGAATGACTTTTCATGTGAAATAATTTTATTTTGATTCTCTTAAATTAGCTTATTGAACAGCTGGTTTACTTTATACTTTCAATGCAATGTGTTTTTCCACCACTGTTCTTTCATTTACTTTTATGATTTGTCCCAAATAATATCTCAAAACTGTCCTACTGAGGCTATGTGAAACAAACCAACACCCAAAAAAACCCAACAAAGAAAACTCAACAACAAAAAAACCAAACAACAGTAAGAACTAGCAAAAACATTTTTAAAAGCTACATATGCAAACATTTCCAGGGCATTTAACCATGATGGTGTTTTGAAGCCTGACCCTTGGCAGTCTAATCTCATTAGATCTTCTAGGATAAAGTAGGAAGTCTTTTCTCTGGAGAGTTATTGAATGAGCTCCTCAATTTTCACAAAACTACTGAAATTAGCCCCTTACTCCCATTCTGTGCTGCCAGCCTCCTACTCCACACAGACTGACCTGAACACCAAAATTTGCATGGGATAGCACAAGCCAAACTTCTGCTCTTGCTCTGGCATAATCAAAGATCACTTTCTGGAAATATTTCTCCACTTAAATAAAATCAGAAAAGGCTTTTCTAAATTGTGTGAAGAGTCAGACAGTGGAATGCAAAGATTCCTCCACATCACTGCTAAGCATAATGTAATAGTCAGAGCGAACATTTCAGCTTCTATTTGTTTACCATAACCTCTTCAGGCTGAGCCAAACAACCATGACTAACTTCAAAGAATGAAATGGCACTTATTACACTAACTTGTTTGGTAACCTCTTCACTGGTTGTCAAGTGATTCTTGGAGAGATCATAATGCCAGATACTGGACACTCAGGGCAGCAGGAGCAGAGCATGTGCAAGATGACACTCTTCTGAATCAGTCTTCCCAGCCTCCATGTTCAGCAGTTTGTCCATCCTGGTCAACCAATTCCTTTCTGAAAGGGTTTGTATTCCTTTGGACTGTACCACACCCTGAGGCTGAGGGGTTCATATCTTATTTATGCACCGTGTAAAGAAGTGCAAGAGATTTCTTTTGTATCTCCTACGCGCTTTATTAATAGCTTTGCTACTGTGAGAAGCAATGGAGAGCCATTCCTGATTTGCTTTTTCTGCAGTGTCTTTGAATTCATCAATATACTTCTTAGAAGTGGTATATTGAAGTGGTATATTGAAGCATCTTCAGTGTGAAAAAGAGGTCTCTTTTTTCAGACTGAAGGTGCTAGTCTGTCTAATCTCCACCAATTCTTTCCTACTAGTGAAGCTGCACATATTAAATTACTTTTTCCGGTAGTAATTCTGTCAGGAATATCTAATGACTGCTGCTTGTTATTTTGCTTATTTGGACACCTTGATAGCAGAAGAGATGGAGAACAGAGCAGGATAAAATGAATAAAAATTTTCTATACAGCTTAGGGTTGCCATTGGTGAAATTGGCTGGTGTCTGAAAGTCCACTAGACATGCAGCTCACAGCCTTTCACAGAGTCTGGCAAGGGCTTCAGTATTGATAAGGTCCCATGCATACATTCATTACAGCTGATTAGCAAATAACATGCTTTCACAGAAACACTGGGTATCTCTCTGTGGGGTAGTTTGAAAGGCTCCTTTATGTTCTGTACATCTCTGACAGTAGTACACCAATAAAGTTTTGTACACCCATACCAGTAATGCAAGGGGCAGGGCTGGGGATTGCCTCTTGTTAGGAATTGATGCTGGCCCTTAGGAGCAGGCCAAATGCATGTTATTTTAGCTAGTAGCTAGGTTCAATTTTTAACTAATTTTAAAACTAAATTGACTGCAAATATGCACTGGGGTTTTTTCCAGTCAAAGGATGATTACATACACAGTGAATCTTTAGGAGTCAGTGGAGCTATTCTGCTTGCATTGTCAAACGTAGTGCTGAGGATGAAATATTTCAACAAATCAAGTGCAGTCATCATCATAATTTGTTTTCCCTTTCAACATGGCAAGTACCTTAGCCCAAAGCCTGTTCTTTAGGGGGTAAGTATATTCCATGGTGTATTGTGCTGGAATGTGCAGTAAAAATAAATTATTTCACTTGCACAATCTCTAAAAAAACTGCAGCTGTTCGACTGCATCAGTAAGGAAAAAACACTTGAAAACTTCAAAGCACAATGGCAAGTTCCATCTGCCTTTCTACCCATGAAACCTAACAACTGTGTCTGCTTTATTCATTAAGTAACCATGGGTCGAGTAGGAAGCTAATCATGCTGTAGATGCTTCAAAGAAATGGGACATTAGGGAAAATCTGTATTACCACAAATAAAAAGCCTATAGTTTACCTTGCAAATAAATATAGGCTGTTACACATAGGATAAAGCCAAGTAAATCTAAGAATGCTTATATTTTACTTTGAAATATTTTCTGAAACTTTAGAAAGTTGGTTTATGTGAATTTTTTTAAGACACTGCCTGCCTTAGAGCAACACAAAAACACTTGAGACCCCTTTCAAGGATAAAAATTTGAGGAACTCCTGAGTGAAGGAGACAGCTGAAATGAGCTGGACAATAAAAGTTACAATTTGACAAATAATTTCTGTGCTTCTATGTGTGAGTATGTGCTCAACAAACTTACAAGGAGTTGCTTCAATTTATTTTTCAAAACCATATATGTGAACTGTAAGGTCTCATCCCACTTCCAGGCTTGATCCATCTTGGATCCTTAGCTTAGCTGCAAAACGAATATGACTCAAGATTCAAAGAAACACATTTTTAGAAGGGTTAGAACACTTCCAAAATTCTAAAACTACCCAGAAATTGAAATCTTATTGAAACTGTGGACTTTTAGAGAACTGCATTGTATCTGCAATTTAGTAGAGGACATTAGAGAGCACATAATAAGAACTAAATCTTGAACACTGTAGAAAAAGAACAGGAATATTTTGTAGCTTTACTTGGCAAGTACAGATTCTTCTTTTAGAAGATGCATTGTAAGTATGTGAGAGCTGTCATTTCTCTTCTGAAACAGTGCAGCAAACTTTCATTTCCTTCTAGTTTTGAACACCCAGAGAGACATACCCTGAATTTTCTGAATTCCTATCAAATCCTAAGTGCAATTTCCAGGGGTATCAAATAAATAACATCCCTATATTAATTTTTTTACTTGTGCTCACCAAAATAAAACCAGAATATTTTCAACATACAGCATGAAAATATAAAGTGTCCACATGGAGACAGACTATAGTAAGTACTGTCAATCAGAAAACTCAGTACACTTTTTTATTTTAAAAGATTCTTGAAATATATAGTTAAGCCAGGAGGCTTGGTGAAGATTTCTAAATACTCACAAATTCTTGGATTTAATCTTCCAATAGTTAACACAGATTAAATACCAGTTAAAATTCATGCCTTGTTTTTACAATTCAAAATAGCTAACCTAAATATTAGGACCAGCAAGGCACACATGCTCTGATAAATTGCAGTGTAGTTTTACTAGGGTAACAATGCATTAACTTTGACATTGACCGTAATGTGATCCAGAATTGTGAGATGCACTTTTATTGTCAAGTCTGTCAGTTTTGCTGGACTATTATTATTATCATTATTATTATTATTACTGTTATTATTATTGTTGTTATTAATGTTATTATTGTTATTATTGTTATTGTTATTGTTATTGTTATTATTGTTATTATTATTATTATCTGAATGTTTGCGAGGTACAGGGCTGGATTTTTTTACAAAGTGACAATACACAAGCTCCTTCTTGAAACTGCTCTATATGCCAAATGAGGTTATGGAGAGTCTAGAAGTGGGAGCAAAAGTCAGTGCACAAAAGGGCTTGTGTCTTAAGATGCTAGTCTGGAATTTACCTTGAAGCCAACCTCCAGTTCTACTTAGACAAAAATGTACAAAATGTCAGTCATGGATGGGCAAACTAAGGGCATTGCCGATCTCCTGACACTGCACTATTTGGATATGATGGATGTGGGGAAATTTAATCCTCCCAGAGGGAATCAGGTGGCACTGTCAGGAGAAAAAGTGCAAACAATTTTGCACTGGAAAAAAACTTTCCATTTTAGCCTTTCTGTGCCAAAAGCGTTACAGTCTCCAGCTGTTCTGTGTTAAATACTAAATCTACTAGAGAAAAGAATCTTAGAGAAAAGGTTAAACATTGAATAGCAAGTTCTATTGGTTGGATTATGTTTCGATCACATAAAACATACTAAAAATCATTTCCCAGGCAC
Organism: Zonotrichia leucophrys gambelii; assembly: GCF_028769735.1. NCBI lineage: Eukaryota > Metazoa > Chordata > Aves > Passeriformes > Passerellidae > Zonotrichia > Zonotrichia leucophrys. The sequence goes on from NC_088200.1 coordinate 49,485,264, forward strand.
TGTTAAAACATCTGCTTTCTGGATTAGGAAGCTAGATGTTCAAATCCAAGTTGGGAAAAAACCCTGATAGCCACAAGCTGTTTTCTTTAAAGGCCCTTTGCTGCAAACAAGTGAATTGAGTGTTTGTGATATCTTCCTACTATCCCAGAAGTCAGTCAGAGCAGATGGAGAAAGAAAGCAGATGTCCTACAGACTGAGATGCTGTTGTTTGAAGAACAATGCAAGTAATCTTCAAAAACACAATTATTTAATTTGGGCTTTCCCTTATGTCATCCCTCAACTAAAATCTAATATTTTTCTTTGTCCATTTAAATCCAGAAAGAAGACTGGAAGTGCCTAGTTCTTGGAATTTCCACTGACTTTAGCTTTGTGTATCACTTTTCCATAAATTCAGGGAATCCCAGCAATCATGCTGGCAGTCTTATATTTCCTGTGTGCATTACGGTTTCTACACCGATGGTTTGTTAGTTTCCATTCAGAATAGGACCTCACTTGGGACCATGACTTTTAACTTCTTCAAACTATAAATGCCAATTTTACTGCAAAAGCTGAGTACCATAGGTCAGCAGGGATGAATGTGCTCTGAAGAGTGTTACAAAATTCTTATGATATTGCTATAAACCACTGATATCTGGCATTCCTTAAAATCCCCAGATTTCTAGACATGTTTTTCTTCAAAAAACCAAATATGTTTTTATTCTTGTGGTAGTCTAGGACCATCCCCCCCCAACACCCCCACCAAACATTTGAACATATGAATTAAAGTTCCCCCAAACTATTTTTTGAAATCTTGTAATTTTAAGCCTGTCTCGTGATTTTGGGAATGACTCACAGCTTTTTAATTTTACAAGATCAGAGTACTGTAATGGAATGCAGAAAGCTGGTTGCAGAGTGTTGACTCTTTTTGCCTTCTGTGGCTGACTTGCATAATTGAAGACAGATGAAAACATACTCTGGTCAACATTTTCAGAGCTGTTTTGAGGTCAGATTTGTGAATAGAGATAGCAGAAAACATCTTGTAGTTACTTTCTGGTAATTGGTTTTTAATTACTTGTTTGTAAAAAGTATTCCGTTGTTTCACCAAAATTGTTTCATGTGAATGCTGAAAACATCAATGAGAGACCAAATAATCATCTAAAGGAAAATCCTTCTAAATCCCAATATAACTCAATTTTTTTTCTTGAGTTTCCTGTATTCTGGTAGCAGTGCTATAACCTGCAAATTACACTGGATCTGAAAATGTTTGCTGAATGTTACTAGCACAGAATTAGCTGTCCACAGATTATGCATGCTGCAATGTCTGACATTTTATGTACCAATTCCAAAATGCCTAGGCAAGGGTCACTGCTACAGTAAAAGTACAAAGTTTGTCACATGTGCTAATGGCTGAGTATATGGAAACCTGGAGTATACATTTGATCAGATTACTATCAAACCTGGAGGTATCAGCCTGCTTTAGGTGCTTCACCACATGAGTGTATCCTAAACATTCACTCAGAAATCACTGGGAATAGGCTGATTGTTTCCTCTTGAGCGAACAATCAACTGCACCAAGGAGTTCTAACAAAGATTTTGTGGAAGGGCCACACTGACAACCCAGTTTTGCAAGGCTGAAGCCAGTACATTGCTAAAGACCTCTGAGCCTTAGGGAAGCTTTGGTGCAGGAGGTGAGGACAGCCTAGGAGGTCACAGTTAGATTACGCGATCTGCAGTGTCCGTTTGTTGATATGTACCTAGGGTTAATTTGCCTTTATATTTTGAATAACCAGATAGACTAAGACAAGAAATCATTACCTGCAAACAGGACACAAGTTAGGTGGAGGCTGAGACCTTCTGTTTAGCTAATGAAACTGAGGGTGTGGGATAACTTGGCACTTTTTTGGTTTTCAACTTTCTTAAGCTGCAGTTCAGTGCTGTATCCTGGGAGTTCAAATTGGGCTCTCCTTACATAGTCGTCTTGGCTGGGGTTGAGTAAAGCTTAATATTGTTAAATTCTGAAGCAAGGCAAAGCAGCATTTCAGTTTTTGGGGGTGAAATCATCAAGACACATAGAGACAAGTGTAATTCCATCACGTTTGGCACAAAGGAGACCATGCACCATGTCATGCAGATGGTAGCATTTACATTATAATTGAAACCAGAGCCACGAAAGGTTATTTAGCATTTGCAAAGCATCTCAGTAGATGATTAATGAATTAAGGTAGCTTATGATTTTCAGAAAGCTGAGTATTACCACTTTATTTGACAGCCTATCCCAAGACAGATAATTACGTTGCTGTTGACCTTTTTTGTCCTTTTGTCTTCCCTTTATCCTGCTCATGGACACATTTTATTCCTTCCCCTTCTTACCTCTGCTTCTCTTTCCTGTGTTACCCTGAGGCAGGTAGAATGAGAATCCCCATGGAAATGAGTCATGTTTCCTGTGTTTTATCTTTCCCTGGCCTGAGTGTCTTCATCCTTCTACCTGAACTCTGATGGTTAAACCATATTTTGTTGGATAAAGCCTAAATCTCCAGTAAGGCTTTATTTGCTGAGAAGTCTCTCTGTGATGTCATTTACCCTAGTTGTTCAGTTCCTTGTAAACCAAGGTTAAGACTTTTGAAAAAGACTTTTTTTGGACAAGGCGAACTTTCTAGAAATTAGAAAAATTACTCAAAATGGTAAAGAAACCAAAAAACCTTCAGTTTTCTGACTTCCATTCTATGTTTCTCTCCAATTCAATTTTGTTTTCCTGTAAAAACAAAAACACATTTATCTTGATAAGAAAATGTAAACTACACAGGAAACATTAGCATCAAAACAATACTGTTTTTCTTATTTAGTAACATCATTTGCAAGATTGAAGATGTCTTCTCTTGGAACACACTTGTTTTTCTCATATATTACTAGAGCTATTTCATTACTTGGTTGTTTTCCTACTGGGTGTTATTTAGCTGATCCATCTCAGTTCTCAGATACTTTGGCACAAAAGTGAAGTCTAGTCACGCAGTACCGCTTTTAATCCATTTTTGTTCAATGTAAACATTTTATAAAGCAACATATGAGCTACTGGAATAATTATATTGTTGTTGTTAAATTTTATTTTTTTTAAGTTGTGCATAAAATTAATTCTGAAAGGAATGCAAAAGTTTTTCAAGTCCCAACAGTTCTATAGTTACAAAATCTTTAGCATTTATTGTGGAAAAGATATGTAAATAAGAAAAGACACAAAACCATGCAGTGATGGTTATGCCATCAGTATTCCCCTTGAAATTTCGCCTTTGGGGGTCCAACACATTGTATATCCAACACTCATCCAGCTGAACTGGGGACAATCCAATCCTTCTCTGTTCCTGAGTTGCCAAGTACAGGTATAAATTCTCCAGTAGGACAATGAAACTGTCCCACTGGAGAATTTATAGTCAACTACAAATTTTAGTCAACTGCTCAGGCACCTTGTCCAGCATTTTGTCCAACTGGCTTTTTTGGCTCTTTTTTAAGCTTTGGCCTAATCCCTTGAACTGTGTGTGGGTGCCTAGAAGGTCCAAAATTGTCCCATGCCAGGTGTGAGTAGCACTTCTTTTGTTGAACATTTCCTTGGTCACACCAAGTGCAAGGTAAGGTCACTGGTAATTGCATGATAAAAGCTGTTAAGAAACTGCATCTTTCTGTGAAATCTGGAACAGCACATAATAATATTTTAAATTTTCAGTCGTTTGAAGGGCAAGCCCATCTTCCAGTGGTTCAGATAAGGCACAGATCCTTCCACTAATATGGAGAGTAATTGATCTTGGAAGGAAACCAACCACAACAATGAGAACACAACTGGGTGTGGAGCTAGTAACAGCTCTTGATGGATATGCAGAAACAACAGAAAAGTGTAAAAGGAGCGGTAAAAAAGAACAATAGTTCTATCTCTCGATTACAACACAATTACTATATTGGGTAAATGTTTTCATTTTTATTTACAGGAGTAAATGTTTCCTGTCTCAGTAATTAGAACAACCAGACAAATATAAACCTGTATTTCTTTCTGTAGGTTACTTCTAAAATTGACAAACTCTGTCTAAATAATTTCATGATTGAGGGAATGAGTGTGTGTTATTCTTTGGTTGAGGATGAAGTGTCCTCTCAGTGCCCTCTGTTTCATGCTTGTTTCCATCTTCCCTATTCTGCAGGGAATGGTTTGTTCCCAGCGCACAGACCTGGTGCTTGTAGCCCAAGTCCCCTACTTCTTTATTTCCTGCTGGCAAATGCTGCATCACTCAATGCACCCTGACTGAGCAAAGGAGACTTGCTCTGTTGCTGCATCTTTTCTCAGCTTGCATGTGCCAGTAGGAACTGCTAAGCCCAGCGTCTCCATGGCCTACTAGCTCTGAACTGGGATTAGGAGCCATCAGAGGTGGTAAGAGTATCCTGTAAAACCAGCATATTATCTAACAGCAACCATTGATGTGTTTATGTAATTTGTTAATACTTTGACGTAGTTTTTATTATGCTGAATTTCTGTGGTATACACCAAGTGCACATAAAGTGCAAGTTCTCTGACATTTAAAGGACATTTTACCACAGAAGCAAGTACTGAAAGTTTGAAATGCTCATTGATGCAGAAGGCTGCCAGAGATACAGCTTTTCCCAAGAAGGTTATAACAAACTGGTGTGGTTCAGTTTTTAGACATGCTTTACATTTTCAAAGAGTAAGGATAAGAACCAAATATTTAACATAGTAGCTTTCTAACAGACACAAGATGGAATCATTCCAGTCCACTTTAACCCCTGGACATAATGTTTACTCATTAGACAGTCGAACACCAGCTGTTATAACATGCATAGCTCTGCTCCAGCACACTGCAGAAGTAGGTGTATTTATACAAGCTTGAGGGATTACTTACAGACAAATAACACACATAAGATGATGCTAATAGACAGCTACACTATGGAAAGCAGAGCAAGGGAAAGGATCCATGTTTCCAGTTTGCAGAATAAAATCTGCAGGCAAATTTCTGCTCTACTGGCAGACCAAATCATCAGGAGTACAACACAGCAGGACTTATTTCCACTGTGTGGCACATTTGCCCTGCAGTTCTGTTTGAAGTGGTCATGAGCCATGTAAAGTGCAAAATTTAAATTTGTTTACTCTTATTTTCCTTGGAGTTGTAAGTCATATTTCCCTCTTAACATTGAATGGTTCCAAGTGTGAAAACAAAACACAAACCAGGATTTTTTTACAGATTTCTGTGTTTAGTTGTCTCTCAGACAGAGTTTAGCCTTGGTTCTCTTCCCATTTCCCTCTACCCAAGTCTATAAAGCCACCTGTCTGTCTTTCTGCCTGACCCCCTTGCTCACAGACAAGTCTGCTTGGATGCCAGACTCCGTTGCTGCTAGCCCTAGCTTTGGCAACCTCAACACCTTTTCAACACTATGTACATTGTCACGCACTCTTCTAGAAGGGCTCTGTAAACTGGCAGCTTTCCTGCTGCTTGGATGCTTGTAGCCTCATCAGATTGCTCTGATTTACGGATGTGTGTAATTAATTCAGAGTAAGAAGGTCCCATAAGCCTTTAAAGGAGCCACGTTTATCAAGCCCATCAAAAGTTTTGGCTCTCCGACTCTTGTCAGAACTATGCATTCTTTATTTCTGTGCCTGATTTAGTTATGGAAATCCCAGTTTATAGTATTTTCCTATTAAATTCATAGTTTCCCAAAGGCCAGTTGAAGTATCGAAGCACTTGGAGTGAAAAATTGTTGAACCTTTGGCAAATATTTGGTATCCACTTTACAGCAGTAGAAATTACTCTGTGTCATTATTGTTGTTGGAAGTAGTCATTCCAGGCTGAAGAGATATTGTTTTATTAGAGGGATATGGTCAGGAAGAGACATTTTCCTCATTTGTACCATGGCTTAACTTGCAGAAGTTCCTGATGGTGCATTACCTATAGACCCATTTGGGGCAAAGGGAAGTGCTGCCTAATGCTTGGTGCACAGGGTGAAGAGCTTTCAGGACCCTCTTCCCATCATCACACTTATGCTTCCTCTTGTGAGAGTTTCAGGCACACCATCTCTGACTAGTTTCTCCTCTGATGAAATGAGGTCATGAATAGACTTCTTGTATTTCACAATTGAATTGAAAGGCTTTGTGTTTATAAAGTGTTTTGGACATGAATGTACCAAGTAAAAAAATATAGCCAGTCCCACTTTATTTGTAAAGTCCAAAATGTGGTTTTCTATTATTTAACACCTATATTTATAAGTGAACTGCTACATGGGGGAATAGTTAGCCCTATAAGCAAACGGCAATGTTTTCACTAATGGCAGCAGGAAAACAAGGATATAAAAACAATTAAGTGCCTGTAGGAAGAGGGTGCTGAGCTAACATTGTCTGTCTCGACAACAAAATTCAGGTGCTGCTTTACCACCCTCTTCTGTCCACTTCGCCTGGATGACAGAGTAGAAATTTGTTTTGATTTTGCCCATTCTAGTGGCAACCCTCACTACAACCATTCTGAAATTCAGTTCAGACACTGCAGGCTATGGCGGCTTCCCCCTGGTTCAAAGATAGTGGGAGCAGGCCATGCAGATAACATTGCTGGTAACATCCAGCAGGAGCATGGCCATGCTGGTAACATTGCCAAGGGATAAAGCACAGAGAAGGATTTTATGTTAAGAAATCCTGCATGTTAACAGTGAAACATGTTTCAATTTGGGACCCGGTGCCATGGAGGGAGAGAAATCTTTGTTTCCCATAAAAAGAGAAGGAAGTGCCCCGTGATCCCAGCAGCAGCAATCAGGCGCTGCTTTCTTTCAGATTTTCACTGCAGCCAACTTTGAATGTCCAGGCTTAGGTCAGAAGGGAGTTTAAGACTTCCTGTGATGTCACTGTTTCCAGAGGCTTGCTGAAACCTTTGCAACCAAAGATGAGCTAGGAGTAGGAGGAGCTCCTGCTGGGAAAGCTGGCAGGCAGATGTTAGCTCAGTATTTCTAAAGCCATGGGTACCTGCCTCCAGCTCAGGCTGCAGGAGTAGGAGACACCATTGGCATAGGTGAGAGGGAGCTTGTAGTCCTAACTTGACTCGTCCCCTTGTAGCTCTAAATTAGAACTGGTTTGTCCCTCCCTAACTCTGTAAAACTGCTTGTGTATTAGCAAGGAGATGGAAACATTCTTAGGATGAGTTCTTTTCCATCTTTCCAAACAGTGTAGAATGGATTATTATGGAATTTCTGTTCCTACAGAGATTAGAGCAAATTAATACCAAGTCCTTTAAAAAGCATAGTACTGCTGCTTGCCTCTCACCCAGAGAGGTTTTCAGGCCTCATGACATGGTAAGGTTAGGTTCTCTTTCAGTTTTCAGACAGGCTGTTTTTTTAAAGGCTACATTTGCAAGCAAAATGGTGCCTCTGTAATTATTGCCAACACCTGGGTAAGAAATGTGCACTATTGGGAGGTATTGACCAGTCACATTAGTGAGAGCAGGGGGCTTGAGGAAGCTGCCTGAGAAGGGTCAGCAGGCAATGAGCAGGTACAAGAGCGTCAGGGTTAAATATTAATTTCCACCATCTTCATTTCCAACAGCATTGTTTATCTCAAGAGAACTTTGAGACCAGCTGATTTCAGAAACTTTTGAATGAAAGTGAGGCATTTCCCATGGTCTATGTTCTGTGCTGACAGGATTCAATTCCCCTTGTCAGATGGGTGAAGTCAACATCTTTGCTCCCAAATGGATGCCTCTATGTTCACAAAGACACTGTCCTCAGAGATTCAGACTAAAACACTTATCTTAGATTTTAAAATTAATTGTAAAGCAAGTTCTTTAAGATATTCAGCATTCAGAGTGATAAAGAAAGGCCTTTACAGTTCTCCAGACTCACCAGAGTTAAAATTCATTGAAAATTTTCAGCTGGTGTGACTTGGTAACTATGATGGTTGAGGGCCCCTTAGTTCTCCCACTGCATGCTTAACTCCTCAATACTTTAGTAAGAGAAAATGTCACTGTAATTTTCTTGGTGTTAAGGATGGAAAATAAGTAATATTCCAAGTCAGACACTAATGTAGGCTTTACTGAATAAACAATTTTTAAAAGTTATCTGCCACATTTACATTTTGGAAAACAAAACATGTTGAAAGGCTAATGGTAAACACTCAGTGCTGGGGACATTTTGTTGAACTAATTCTTGCTTCATATGCAAGTCTACCTCTAAGACTGTGAAAGAAATAGTCTTTCTGCAATATATAGGTAAACCAATATGTTATCCACATGCTCTACTAATACTGGCAGCCAGCCAAGGAGCAGATCTCAATTAAACACATTAGGCCACAGAAAGCATAAATGTAGAATTCAGGCAAATTGCAAAAAATTGCCCTCATTCAAACATACCCCTCATTTGAAATCTAGGTATAAGCTGCCCCGAAATGTCAAAAGTACATTTGGAAAAGCTTGGTAGCCTTGAGCAGCTTGATATGTTTCAAGAGGCAGCACAATATGAACCCACTTCACTTGAACACAGGCCGGATGTTTTTAAAAGGCATCATATCGAAGCCAACACTTGCTTTGCTTGCCTGGTCAGAGCAACCAAATGATACAATTTCTTTCTAAATAAACAAATGGGCTTCATAGGCTGCTAAGATTTTTTTTTTTTTCAAATACTCAGTCTCAGATCTGATCAGCTGCCTCTGAGCTCAAACAGACTGCCCTCTATGCTGGCTGGCAGGAAGGAGATTTTATCTCTTGTGTGCTTAGGCCCCCATAATTGCATCTCACTCCTGACTCCTTCAAAATAACGAATGTATCCTCTCCACAGTTTGCAGAACACATGCAGAGGAAATAGCAGGGCTGCAAGCTAACTGGCACAGAAATTCCAAACAGATGATGGAAAAAGCGGTTGTCAAACTGAGAGCACTTGAGAGATTTTCTTCTTCCAAGAGGACTGTATATAATCCAGTAAATAGCCTCCCCTGGAATTGATTGACCCTATCTTAAGCAAGCTGTTACTTATTATTCCAGCACCATTTTGCCAAACACTCTTTTAACGTACACAGGAAGATTCCAGGGTATAATATTCCCCCTTTATTGGCAGGCATATAAAGTATGCTTGAAAAAAAAAGAGGGATAAAGGGGCCCAAAAGCAATAAATGATGCTTTGGAGGAGCGAAAGAAGCTCATAAAACAGAGCTATTTCTCCATGATTCTTACATTGAAACAAGGTGATTAAAATAATTCCAGAAAATTAATGCTTGTTTTGATGAGATTTTCCTTGAAACGATGATGTTTTTTCCCCACTTGTCCTTGAAGTCCTCAAGCATTTACTTCAGTTCCTTCAGATATAGCCTGCATTACTCAGTATTGGAACAAGGTATTTTCAAGCCAGATTTTCAGGTGAAGCATCGGTGAGTCATTAAGAGCTAGGAACAGCTCATGGTGTTAGTGTTTCCTCATCTCTGGAGTCTTTCCTGCCTCATTAACACACCCACTTTCAAAAATAACACATATTTACCAGCGGTAATTCACCAAATACCTCTGACAGGCCAAGTAAAATGGTTTTCTCAGTTGCTGAGACAAAAGTATGGAGCCAAACCTGCAGACTTCAAAATAAATCTGCCTCATTTTAGGCCCAGAGGATAGCACTAACATACACCAGCTGGAGGTGTATGTTATGAGGACCAGACTCCCATCTTAATTCAAAGAAAATTTCCTTAGCAAAGATAATAATGAATGGAGCCTGCTGTGAAATAAGAGAATTGGTATAGTTTTACTGAAATCTGTGCTCAGGCTTTGGCCACATATGCCCAAGGTGCCTGGTCTGCAGTAAGGTGCTCTCCATTCACCTCACTCTTTGGGGTTATTGCCACCTGCACCTCGTTTTGCCTGTGTCCTCGGTATCGTCATTACAGCAGCTTTGAAAATAGTGTTTCATGGGCAATTATATCCTTTCTACCTAGATTCACTTCAAGAGTAGAGAAAACTCCTGTGAAACAAAGTAACTTCATTTAGAGTGAGAAAGTAAGATTGGGAAAAGATTAGTGCTCCTTTAAAAAAAAAATCAGAGAAGGGATTTCTGTAGCAGGATCTTGAGGGGTTATCTTTTCTGTCAGAAGTGCACCCTGTTACTGCAGCCAAATTCTTATTCAACCTTTTTTTTTTCAGAAATCTGCTATAATGGTATTTCCAGATACCTTAGTACATACTATTGCAGTGGTTTATGATCTTATTGCTAGAAATAATTCTCTCCAACCTACTTAATACACCCTTGGTATTACTTAGGCTCAGTGGACATGGAAAAAAATTACAGTTTCCTTTTACATATTTTAAGGATACAGTAACCACTGTAGTCAGCTCTTCTTTACAGTTAGTTAAGACGCCCTCTTGCTCCACTTTTCCTTTGCAGTCAGTACATTCTAGAATCCTGATCATTATCCCTAAGACCCTCACTGATCTTCACCATGCCTGGACTACAAAATCCTCCCTTCAGAGCTTCATGTCTGTGCTGACACACTTCCCCTGTCACCCTCCACATCTTTTCTGCTGTATATCCCTTTAGCCAGTCCTCTTCCATCGTGTCTTTGCATAGCTGCCTCCTTGTAACTGAAAAATAACAGAGCTGCATTAACCCATAATAAAACACGTCTTCATATGTCCTGATCTTCATTGCAGCGATCCATCTTGCTGACCTCTGTACTGACAATATGCCTTGTATGGGAGTTTTCCCTGTGCATTGCTTGCCTGGTGACCTTACTGTGCTTTCAGACCTTGTGTTCCTTCTTCATATTCCGGTTACAAATGTCACCTTCTGTCACCTTCGACTCTTGAAAGGGGTAAAAAGTTAATGTTGCTCTCAGGTTACCTTTCCTGTGACATCTTCATTACAAATCCATTTGCCCTAACAGGGAATTAGTAACTTGTTTTTCAGCTTACTTTTATTTTTGAGCACTGTGGAATGGTTCTGCACTAGCATCAGGCAACCCTCTTACCTCTTTTTGTCTGACTGCAAAGTTTCACCTGAGAAGTTGAGATTACTCAGGTAACAAATTTGCTTACTTTTAATCATTTAATCTAGGGGGAAACTTTGTTTCCTGAATTCCAAAGGTGTCTTAGCATTCTTTACCTATAGTTTATACAAAAAAGAAAGGATAAAACTGCCCTCAGATATGGCTGTTCTCTGATTAAGTCAGAATTAAAGAACTGTGAAACAGTTCAGGAGATAGCATTACGAGCAGAGTGTTTCAATGCGTACATTGAAGTAAGTACCCTCAGTTCTTTCATTTTTCACAAAACTTTCTTTGAAACAGTTTGGACTACAAAGAAAAGAGCAACTGCTTTGTAGCTTGGTTAGTGGATTGGTAGAGAAACTTTCTGCACTCAGGCGCTTTGAGTTTCCCAGCCCATGCTGTAGTATTAGGGACACCTATGCAAGAAGAGAATTCAACATTATACGTTGCCACAATATCTGACTTTTTCAGGAAATCTCATTTTGCCAACCTTGATTTGCTTTGACTTTTGAGTATGAAAAGTTTGTTTTCAGTTCTCTGCCCATTTCACTCACAAAAGGGAGTTTTCCTATTGTTTTTAGATTTTCTTTGCTTTTTTTCCTTCACTTTTCTTACATAGTGTTGCTTTGTCCTTGATGGCTTTCTGTTAAAGCTCAGATTTTTATTCTCTTGAGTTTACTAGCCAACTGCTTCTAGGAAAGAATGGATAATTGTTGTGAAAATCTGGGGACATTAGGCATGCTCTAACTTTTGGTGTACAGCCAAGTGGTTATTTGGCTTCATGCCTTTGGACTGATTTTGTTTTAGTCTTCTGCCAACTTATATTTTATATTTACCAGGCAGGAGAAGGGTCACAAGCCACTTTGAATAAGTGCAAAAGTTGGACCAAAGAACCTTTTATTACAATTACCAGAACAGCTACAGTACACTACTTGCCACCATACATGCCTACACCTGAGAAAGAAAAAACCTCACCCCATTTTGTAGGTGAAAACCTGGAACCCAGGACAAACAAATAAAATTCCTGATATCATGTAGGTCTTTACATAAGGAATGAGACATAATTCCTATGTCTGTGGCACCAAAAGAGTATAATTTCTGTTTGACATGGAGCAGGTCTGAATTCTTGTATCTCCCTCATAATCTAAGATAAATATGTCATAGCACATTTTAGGTTTCCAAGGTACACAGTTTTAGCTGTTATAGATGCAATGGAAATTGCTGTTTCCTAGCCTGTTGGGGATGTCAGTGTCTGGTCTGGAGCCCCCAAAACACCATCAATACTCCAAAATCCAAGTTTCCTCAACAAACACATTTTCCCCTATATATGGATTACTTTCATTTCTTTAATAGAATCTTCCTCTTCTTGTATTTTTCCATTGGGCTTGAAGCAAAAAGCTGCCTTTTTTTTTATTCCAGTATTCTATTTCCACCTCTTTTTCCTTTTTAATCTGTTCAGATCTGTATATTTTGAGTATATTTAGGTATGTATTCAATAGATATGGCCTTTGAACTACCTGGCTATCTCAAGTGTTTCTGCAGATTTCCAAATGTTTTCCTCAAACATCCATATTTTGTTTGCATTCTTTTTTCCTCTCTATTTTTTTTGCATTAATATTAAGTTCAGATATCATAGAAAGCATTATCTGTGGATCAGTGGTACAATGCAGTGAACACTGCATTTGAAGGAAAATATTTTCACTCTAGCATATCTTTTATCATTGAACTGTAAATATTCTTGAGATTGCTTACAGTATTCTTTCATACTGCTCTTTTATCATTTGAGTTTTTGAAAATCAGGCTGTAAAACACTGACTTTCAGTTATTCTTGGCTGAAGCTGAAAAAATTCAGTAGGTATTTTCCCAAAGTGCTGACTCAGCTTTGCCCTTAGATGGGATGTCAAAAAGTAGAAGACAGGACGATGGGTCCATATTGGGTCTAAAGCATTAGGGAAGAAAGAATTGGCTGTAATCCTGAAAATGTGTCGCTGAGCATGGGCTTATTACACGTATCTCTTGAGCTTCATTTACCTTCCCTTCTAGTTGCCCTACTTAGAAAAAAAATGCCCCTTTTGCAATGGCAAAAATGAGTGATGGATATGCAAGACAAATTCCGTAACAGAAGAGAAGAGAAAAAATTGAATTGCATGAAAGGGAGACATTGCAGAGATTTTTTAAAATTCAAATGAACAAAGAGAAATAAAATAAAATGCTTCTCCTTAACACCTTTGCTGTGGAAAATGTAAATTAAATTTTCAGATGGGAGCTCTGAAATGAACTAAATTCAGTCAATTGTTTCTCCAACACATATTAATTAAAATAATTTCCACAAGGGGACATAGAAGCCAAAGGTTTTCAGTGAGTTCCGAAAGTGATAGGATAGGTGCATGGGGTTTGCCGTCACATGTAATGGAATTGTCTGCCTTTGGAACTGTAGTTTCCTTTTACTCATTCTTCAATCAATTTTTTTTCTTATCATTGGTGGAAAACTTGCTTTTGTGGACTCAGGCCCTCATTTTCTTGATCAATTCCCAGGTGACATGATTCCACATTGCAAAAACCAACAAAATTTACCCCAATATAATGGGTAAAATTATGGGAGAAAAATTCCACTCTCATATTTCTGCCATATTTTTACTATTGTTCGTGCTTCCTTTTAAAAAAGGATTGTGAGATCTTTTATCATTCACAGTTATACAGTTTGAGTATAAATTATGCTCTCAATTCCACCAACATAAATCCAGACAAATTCTTTGAGCTTTACTGCCAGTGTTCCATGTAACATTTTAGAGCTAATTCAGCTAAAAATACATGAAGTTTTCTGGATCTAGATCCTTGCTTCAGTAATGAAAGGCTCAGAAAGAGGCTGGTGATAATTCAGCAGCAGAAAAAAGCCACATAGCCTTTCTCTAGTATTGTAAACCAGCAGAAAAATTAAAAGCACTTTTCTACAGCTCAATTTAGTTTTACAATTAGGTGGGAAAAAAATGTAATAGAAAGCTAGAATTTGCTTGGGGTTTGCATCCCGGTTTTGCCAAAAAAAAAATTATTCTGGCTATTTGTGACATTTTTTTATCTGTTTGCACATGCTTCTCACTGAAGAAGGCAGCCACAAAAGCTAATTTTTCTTCTTCATTTCTGCTAGAGTGAGTATGCAAAGTACAGCTAAGACTAAATATCCGGCACAAGTATCAAGTGTTAAGTACAATACAAAGAGCAGTAAGAAGCATTTCCTTGTTCAAAATGAATCAGAATATATTTCCTTAAGCACTATAGAAGTCCTGAATGTTCCATTTCACTCTTATGGCTTTTGGTTACATTTATAGTACTATTTATAAACTCTTCTGTCGTGATCTGTGTCACTTGATATAAAGAATTCTTACACTATGTGTGAAAGGACAGGAAAATGGCTTTGTAACTGTAGTGGCAAAGTGGGAATGTTCTTCTGGTTTCTATGTATTTAATGAGTATGAATATGAGAAGAATTATACCAACTTAATTTAGAAAAAGTAAACATCCCACACACTTTATGTTGATAGTATTATATAGGACATGCCCAGCATTGTAGTGATGTAATTTCTTTCTCAAGAAATTATTATTGAAAAACAATGGCCAACACAGTGCAGAAACCCTGGTAATATTATTTTTCATTTTTCTCTTTCTCTCACTCCAATATGAAGGGTTACTTGATAATAAACTTTCACAAGTTTCTACTGCTTTGACCCAGTTTCCTTGATGCAGGACAAGTTGGTATGCCTCTTTCTGAAAAATAAGGTAATTGCTCCTTCCCTGAGAGAGTAAGAGATGGAGTTTTTTCATCAAGCACAGTTAAACTATGGTGCCATACCTCCTTCAGCCACTCAGTGAAACTGAACCTGCTAGTGAGTTTGGCACTGGTTAGAGCATTCCCAGGGTACAGAACCACCAGCATCACTGATGCTTTCGTATCTTTGTCCCTTTCACTCAGGAAGTTAACAGGACAATGATCAGGCTTTTTTTTTTTTTTAATTTTCAGCAGCCTTTAGTGTGATAATTTTCTGGAAGATCACCACACATGAGGTACTTATTCTGGGGAGGAAACCTGCTCACGTCCTCCAGGAAGCTGCTGTAGCCTTCCTGTTTCCACAAAGGTTGCCAAGTGTCTCCTAAAATTATACAAATCATTAACATTGATAAAATTTACCTTCTCAGGTACAGTTCTGCTCATAATGACCCCATCAGCCATCCACTGGCTTGCTGCAGCTTACTGCTGCTATCTCTTTCCATATTTGTCCTTTCCTGGATTCTTAGCCTCAGCATTGGCAGTTTTAGCAGTTTTATTACAACAGCTGTTATATTTTATATGTTTTTGCAAAAAAAAGCCTCAGCTGCTGCAATCTAGTGAATCCGTATAATCTCTGCTTTCACTTGTTAGGAAAAGAGCATCTGTATCCCTCATGTTTGCAGAGAAAACCATGGAGACAAAAAGCAAGTGAACCTGAAAAGCTCAGAAACCACAAGGTGATTAAAAAGGGACTAAAAGGGACTTAATCAAACAAGCAACCAAGCAAACAAACAAACAAATAAACTTATTACTTTTAATACAATAGCATGGTAAGCTTTTCCCAGTCCTCCCAAATGGTTTTGATATGCAGTATATTTAGAGCTCTGAGCAGATGCTGAGCACAACACTTTGTAATTATACTAATCAAAATAGTCAGAATGGAATAAAAATCCTTTCCTCCCCTAGTGCAGTCTGCATTTTCTTCATCTCAGTCAGTAACATTGCAGAAAATACTGCATAAACACAAACCATGCAGTTAACCTGACCTTCCTTTTAAGAAGAGTGGAAGAAAATGGCTGCATTATTTGCTGTTATTTACAAATTGCTGTATAGCTGGTCAAATAAAAAATAAGTTTTAAAGAACCAGACAGAGATGTCTAAGGATTTAGAAACCAAGAAACTACATGTCAAAGATCAAAAGGTATGGCAACCCTTGCAGCCAATATTAAACATATTTTGATTAATTTTTCATCTGTTACTTTCACTGGTTTAAACAGCAATGCTGCTGACATTAAAAAAACCCTGACATAACAGCATAATTTTTCAAGAGGGGATAACTTCAAAAGACTTGCTGGGAGATGATGAAAGGATGCATCAAATTTACAGGGAGTCAGCTTCCAAATTCATCATTCAAATAAAATAATAACTGGCTCTGCAGATCTCTTTTGAGCATGAATCACAGTGGCCAAGTGCTGCACATTTACCCCAGATGGAGAGGTAGTGCTGTAAGGGGCCCCTTCGTGGCTCTGCAGGTCTTGCACAAGGTAATGAAAGAGCTCTCAGTAGCATCTGGTATCAGTTTCTCCTTTGCTGTGGCAAACTGCTGGTGTTATAATCAACTCTCCATGCCATTTGTTGGGTTTTTTTTTTCTTCCTTTGTAGTTCTTGCAAGAGTTTTCTCTCTCGGATTTTTGATTTACTGTTTGGTTATTTCTTTGTAGTTTTGTGAAAGTTTCTGACAAATGGCCAAGCACTTTGAAGGTCATTCTTTAGAAATGGTTTCTTGGACTGGAAGGAACAGAGAGACCAAGGTTCTGGTGATTCTGGGTCACCTAAAAGAAGAATGATATGGCATGAGATACAGGGAGATGCAAAATTTCATCAGAACCTGAGGGTTTATGTGTCCCCTGCCTGTTACATATGTTGTGTTTCTGCAAAATGTAAATTCTGGGTATCTTCATTTTGTTATCCAGGACAAAGGATTTCACTCCTGTTTTCTGGCTCCCTCAAGAAAACAAACCAGATCAAGGTTTTGAAAGCTGTTTCTTCCTATAACATTGCACCTTGTAGCTTTTTCAGCCTCCCTTCACTTATGTATGTAAACCTGTGAGTTCATCTGCAAATAAAGACTGTGCCAATGTTTTGGTAGAATTTTCTCCTAGCTGTATTGGAGCCATGAAAGATATATGGCTTTTTCCCTTTTTGCTTCCTGTGATGTGATGTTTTGGAGCAAAGGTGATGACAGACACCCCCACAGTACAATATTCATATAAATGCTGTTAATAAAAGTTTGTTCTCTGATCTGGAAGACCATGTGGGAACAGTGTACTGTGTTCATTAAATTACCCTCCATTTGACCAGCAAAGTATCATCTTGCACACCCAATTGTAAACCATCTCAGACAGTGTCAGTAATATTCCTAAAGGTCTCTGAAGGTCTTTTACAGAAGTCCCTGTTTAGAAGTTGCCCCTGTCCTCCAACGCAGATCTGGCAAGAATGCAAAGTCTCATCTTCTGCTCAAGGAGATAATACCAGGCCCTTTTCTTAAGACGTGCCTTCTGTCTTAAATAAAAAAGGAGAAAGAAAGAAAATGCCTGTAGAGTCTTTTTCATAATGATACAGCTACTGAGGATCTAGAAGAATTACCACACAGCAGGCTACAACAAAATAAGAGGTGCTTTTTTTTTGAACAATGCAGACTCCGCCAGCTGAGCTAAAATGATAAGCACAGAGGACAGAAGAACTGGTGGCTATCGAGCCATTTCCAGTTCACAAAGCTACACTGAGTCTTGGAAGTTTCCAGACGGTGGCAGAGGAAGGATTACCTTGTTTCCATAGGTTTTTCTTTGTAGAAACCTGTATAATTAGCAAGTGTGTCAGATGAAGCCAACATCATTGTTCTGCTCTTTAATACAGCTGGTTTTGCCAGGACTTTAAAGCAACTCTGAATGTTCACATTGTGCTTTGTATTCTTTCTGTATGAGGCTCTTGCCTTCTGTACTTTCACACTTTTTGTCTTGGGTACAAAGATGGGTTATGATTTCTTAAGTTGCCTGGGATGTTTCAGAGAAAGAAATGCATTGAGTCCCTGAAAGTGCCTTCAAAACTTCCATCTAAATGTTTAGAAGCTACAAGTAGCTATGAAATACAGAAATATTTGTGACTGAAGAAATATTGTAACTGAAGACTTGGTCTGCTTACAAAGGGCTCTGAAGTCCAGTTTCATGCACGTCTAGGCCTAGTATTTAGGCACAGGCACTAAAATACTTCCCATTGATTGCCATGCTAAACAACTCATTTTGCAGAAAGGCAAGAGATGTTGCTTTTTCCGGAGTGCCTGGGTGCTCCAGCAGCATCAGACTGGGAAGCAGCTGCTGCTAAAGGCGGCCGAGCCCGCCGGCTCCCTCAGCAGCCAGGCCGCTCCGCTGAGGCGGCCGGCCCATGCCAGGCGCCAGCCTGCCAGCAAGGAAAAGCCTGTTCAGCTCCCTTCTGGCTGATGGAGGGCAAGCTAACGCCAGCTCCTTCACACAGGAAGAGCACTTGTCTCCCTGGCCTGGGCTGTGTGAGGTGGGAATGCAGCAGCAGGGGTACAAAAAGCTCCTCCCTTTTGGGCCTATTCCAAGAAGACTCCCCTACACATGACAGCTCAGGGGAGGAATTATTACACTGAAAAGACTGCTATCTTTGCAGGGCTTCTTTTTAATGGAATAATTTAATTTCCAAAGTCCACATCTGCCTGGAACGCACTTATCCTTTGAGTTTTTCTGCAGGACTGCGTGATTTCTATGAGGATTTATGTAGTACACTCAGCAATAGTAAGGAAATTGCATTGCTTTGATCTAATTCTATTTTTTTTTACAGTAGATAATAATACGGAAGACTGTATACTCTGCATTCAGATAGGTAGTTACTTTCTTGTGTTTATTTTCACATTATATATTCTTCAGTTTCAATAGATGACCAAAATTGTTATTTTTCCCTTTATTGTACGATCAATTGACCAATGTAAAATCATGAAATTCCTTTTCAGAGAACAAAAGGTAGCCTGTTTCCCACTGATAAAAAAGCTGTTTTAGCACCTGTAAATCTGTTTTGCATTTAATGGAAAACTTTATTCCATGTTGATAACAGGATCAGAAAATGGGCTCTGACAGCATGTTGTGATTTTACAGTATCCAGGGGTAAAACTTGAGCTAATTATGAGCACATGGCTTTCAAAAGTCATACTTTTATATTTAACTCCATAAATTTTGCTAAGCAAAATCCAAACCTATGTCTACAGCATTTGCTAATCATTAGGTTATTAATTGTTTTTTGCTTCTTGATTCATACAAGCTGGGAGTGTTTGGAGTTTTTTTTTTAATAATGGATGCAAAAAAATAGGAAGTACTTTCTCTCCCCCCTGTAACTTCACAGGAGGTGTTTCTGCTGAACTGCTGAGGCTAAAAACCTGATGGCCTCCTAAACAAAGGCCTCTCTAGAAGAGTTTTTCAGCACTGCAATTTAAATGGTGTCTAGTTTCAGCCCAGAATACCAAGGTCATAATTTTAGGCCGTAGATGGCTCTCCCAGATGTCTTTGGTCAACTTAATCACAGTTTGCCTGAAGGTTGTGCTTTCAGGTAATCCATCAGGACATAATTGTAAATCAAAACCTTCTTCCAACTCAATAAGTAGCATATTTTTAGTTTGTGTTAAGACTGACATTGGACAGGAACTTACACTGGTTTATAATATTAAGAAAAGTTAATGCTTACTCTCGTTTGTCACAAATACTATTAGAAATGTTTTGGCAATTATTATCAGAAAGTTTGTTGTGGATTTTTTTAAACCATAATTCACATAGGAACTACTACATGGTTTTTTAAGATTTAGTGAGCATTATTACTTGTTTAAGCTGCTCACTGCTTTATTCCACTCTAGACAGATATATAATATCTTGGCCTGATGTTTCCATCACGGTGAACCTCAGATGAAGTGCTTTGATTAACTGACATTTTTGGTTGTGTATAGGAGGCCAGATCTGAACTGGGTTGTATATATGCCTCTGAAAGGGATGGAGGACTTGTCAGCACCCACAAGCAGTCTGCCACCTTTGTTTGTGTTCAAGGAGGGCTGCAAGGCAAAGGGGGAAGGGAAAACTGGTGTCACATGATAAAACATAGAAATCATGAGATGCCCTTCCAGTAGATTGGTACGTGAGAGTCTACACTCTCACCCTCATTTGGGGATCTGTTGTAACTATGGTCTTCCAATAAAAGCAGATGTGTTTTTTGGCCTGAAAAGTAAAAATCACTTTGTGTGCACCTGAAGTTAGCCAGCATAAAAATTAAAAACACCATACATTCAATACAGCAACCTAATGGCCTTCCAATGTTTAAGTCAACAGCAAGAAACTGTCTCTGCTTGAAACACCATTTTAAGTAAATTAGCAATTGCAGGAACTGGAATTTGGCTAGGAGGGTAAAAGCAGCAGGCTTGTGGCCTCTTCTGTGAGGGCCATAATGCCCAGCAATGTTGTGGCCTTGTTTCTGTGCCAAGCTCAAAAAGGGATCAGCAGTATGTGGTGTGCCCCTTTGCCACTTCCGGTAGATTATCAGGTGAGTGTGGTTAATTGATAGTGTTGATCTTTATGTACATAGATACCTACACTAAGCACCCTTAACAAATTAATGTAACAAGCATGGGGAGAGCTGCAGCTCCAAGACTTCAAACTCACTTTGAACTATATTTACAGTATGTACTGTCAACAGTTTCCCTGCCAAAGCCATAAACCATCTCTGCGGGATAGACTAAATACACCTCTTTACAGAGGACAGGAGTCTCCCCCTTGGATTTCTCAGCTATAATACTGAGGGACAGAGGCTTAACTGCACTAACTCTGCACAGCTCCAGGGCAGCCGAGGAAGCACCCGATTCCCATTAGCTGGCCCCCAGGAGAAAGACCAGAGCTAAGGGTACAAGATGAAAGGTAAACCCTGTGAAAACATTTTCTGGAAACCTCTTGTGAATTAGATATAATAACACTGTAGCATCCAAGCTCACATCAGATGCAGAAATCTTTTTGCTGGTGTGTAAGGTGAAAGTTTAAAAACTCAACAAGATACAAAAAAAACCCCTTCTAATAAACTAAATTACTCATTTATAGTCTAATTAATTGCAATGTTGGTTTAATCTCCAAATTCCATCATGTGCCACAGGAGTGCTGAGCTTTTATATATTGAGGCAGTGCAAAACACATTCCATATCCAAGAAAATCTTGCCAAAATCCCTCGCAATTCTTTTTCTTTTTTTTCACCCTTCTAATCCTTGTTTTGCTCTTGGTGATCATGGTAACAGTAACAGCTGTCGAACGTGGCTTCAGGCTGTCTGACTCCCTTGGGAGAATTTATGTGTTTTTCTACTTCCTTTCCTTATTAGGAGGCAGGAATCTGCGACACCTATTAGAACAAGTATGCATAAAGGGTAATGACTGTGCAATTTATTAGTGGTCTGTTCTCCTTCAAGCAAGCCATCAACTATAAGCACACAGTTTGTGCCAGGCATCATGATTGAATCCAATCTTGCCGTGCAGCAGGTGGGCAGCAACAGAGTTTAGCTACAGGGAGAAGTGTGGCTGGGGAGGTCAAGTGCCGGTCTGCTTAAATAAACTTCTTAATTGAATATCAATGAAGAGAAGACAGGATGGATGGCGTTGTTAAATGTTTATCTTGAAGCCTCAGGTGAGAAAGGCAAGCATCAGAGAGTCATGTCCTGTAATTTTGTGCTAAAGTAGTTAAATTGAGCACTTCTCATAAGGAGACAAGCCTGCAAAACGCTGTCCATGCAAATGAAATAATGGGAGCTCAGTGTGTTCTCATACACAGTCCAGTCATCCTTAGGTATCTCAATCATATTCACTCTTATTTAACAAAACTTTTTTCAAAAATAAAAAGTAGGCCTTCTGTAGGTCTGGAAGTTAATTGCAGTTGAAAATGACCAGCATTTTAAGAGTGGGGAAGTCAGTAGATTACACCTCATTTTTTTGAAAATGAGGAACCTTGATTTATATTTTTTTTTTTTGCTGGAGTACCTGAATGAAAGAGATTTCCTATGCCCAAGTTTGGGAACATTCACATTTTTATACTAATTCCCACCTCTATTGCCCCTTCTGGCCACTGAAGAAGGTGATAATCCTCAATTTATTTAAACATGACCTGGTCTGGGTATTTGTAAGTATACTACAGCTCCTTGCACAGAGATGTTTACTGGACAATGCTTTGGATGTGTCATCAAACAGAAACATAAGAAGAGGAAATAAAAAGAAGAGACCCACATCCACACCTCCAAGAACTGGACCAATCATCTGATAGCAACACTAGCAAAAGCAATAGACTTCTTTGACAAGACTCAATCTATATTTCAATAAATGTCAGACCCTCTTTACATTACTTTGGAGTAGGAGGCAAAATAGTCGCCCTGAACTGCTGACAAAAAAATCAACAATAGGCCCAAACACATTGGCTCCACCAAGTGCCATACATCAGCAAGAACAGCAGGGCACTGTGCATATTTTGTCCAGTTAGAATAGTCTAAGAGCAATTCTGTACCAATTAATATAATAATATTTTAATATTACATTAGTATTTAATTACCTGTCTTGTTTGTAGGCAGCTGGGAAAACTGGCAGCAATATCTCATGCTACTTGCTAAGCTAAGCATGTCTCTTTATTCATTACATCATCTAGCTGATTTTCTTTCATGCAGTCCATGTACAGACAGATAGAACAACAATGACAAAAACACCTGAACATTCAGATTTATTAAACTCCATTTTTTTTTTTAGGAATAGCCCTTTGGAAATTGGTAGTGAAATTATCTTTAATGCGATGAAATTATATTAATATAAAACATACAAAATATAAGGCTAAAACCCCTGTTGAACCAAGACAGAGACTGGCAGTTGGGAAGGAAATAGAGTCATGGGAAAGCAAGTGCTGATGAAAACCAAGTCTGATAGAATAGGATTTTGCCAACTTTTGGAGATTGCTCATACAAACATAACAATCAGCAGCAGCAACACGATAGCTCTTTGTTCAGGCATTCTCACTGATTAAATCTTGATCTTGGAGCTAACAGCTAAACCTTCAGGCAGCAGGTAAAATGTAATTGTTTGATCTGTCTAATTAAGAGTTTGGGTGTCTCAACATAGGTAAAGCAGTCAGATGCCATAGAGATGAATAAATATGCAGGCAGTGCAGTAACAAGAACAAGACTTATTTCTGGTAGTTGAATGAAAGGAAAGGATGCAGCCCCACCATGGCTTCATCCACAGGATGGCTGTATTGCATCCCAGCAGGGCATGGACACCTGCATTTTTAGGAGCAGTAAGGCTTGCAGTAAGACTCTGCATTGCCTTGCATGTCCATGCATGGTGTCACTTTGGCAGAGGCTCTGTACTGTGGATATGTGGGTCCAGACACCAGGTCACTTACATCAGGGAAAACCTGTGTGTGCCCTCTTCTTCCTTCACTCCTGCTACATCAGGCAGTGATGCTCTGCCATAAGCCATGTGTGGGTTTGCTTATGTGGTGTTGTCAGAATATCCCATTCTCTTACATAGAACCTCAGAGGTCGCACTCTGTGTATTTTCTTTGCACTATAGCTATTGCAGTTAAGTGTGATAAATATCAAAATGCCTCTTCATTCTTGAGGGGGTGTAAAACAGAGGAAAGAAAAGAAGGTCAGTTTTGAGGTTTCCACCAGTGTAAATGAGGGCAAGGTGCAACACCTTTCTCTCTGCTAGAGGATGTTTTTCTTTCTCTGACTTTCCTGCATATTACCTCAGTCAACCTGATAACGCTGCAGTCACCTTCAATCTCTTTGTAAGTATCCTACACCAATCCAGTCAGAACTGTAAAACAAGTTTCTTGAATAAGTACTTCTTACCCAGTTAATCCAGGCACATCAGCAGCAGCTCTATCAGACCTAAAGACAGATAAATGGTAATGAATGACAATAAAATTCATGCATATATTAAAAATATCCAAACCAAAACAAATATTAAAAATATTCAACCACTACCGCAAAATCTGTATAATGTCTGTCTTAGCCATCACTGGAGGCCCATGGGGCACAACCCCTTCCCTGCCAGGGACACCTGGGGGTAGCTAAGGCTGGTTTTGTGCACTGCTGAATGCCAGCAGTGCTGAGCTCTGGGAGACACACAGCTGTAGGGACCAAGGCAAGCAATCTCAATCTTTCTCATCACTGGATCTGAAGCTGTGATGTGGAGCTGTAAAGGTTTGTATTCCATTACCAGCTTGTTAAGCCATTCAAAATGTCATGTGAGCTCTCATCTTACCAAGTAAGACCGTCTTTAAAAATGCATTTGGTATCTGTCTCCTAACAAATTCTGTATACACACAATATATACAGCAGTAAAATATGTGTTTATACAAAATATTACATTTTGCATTGATATTTATATTCAAGCAAGCACAATTTTAAATATAAAGACTACACATGTAATGTATGTGTACAGCAGATTGACAAGATTTATGTAAACACTATACTACTACGATAAATGTACAGATGCTCTCCGTGTACATAAGACATTCTAAGATTAGCAGTTAACATTTCATTGATATTGGGCTTAGTTGGTAGAAAGGTATGAGCATGTGTGTTAATAACCCTCTACAGTCCCAATCTGTGACGACCAAATATCAAAAAAGAAGGGAGTAAAGCAACTCCCAACTCAAACTGAGAAAAATCTAGGCATTGGTGTAGCACTACACACTGAGTTCAAATATCTCTAGGATTCAGTTTTGCCCTCAGATGAACACGCATTTCTCACATTTAACTTTTCTCTGGTAATCCTGCCCTTTTCAAAGAACATCCAAAATCATCTGTGTTGCCCCTTCCTTCCCAATCTTGTGTGCATGTATGCACAAGCAGGGTACTTTTGTAGGATATAAGTAGAAAATATGGTGACCTGGCTAGCAACGTGTCTGTGAGCATAGAGTAAAATGAATATCAGAATTAACTGTCATGTTGGAAATTTTGTCAGCCCGTCTTGTAAGTTTTAAAATCCCAACCAACCTGTTCAGATAACCTTCTCAGACATACCAGATTGGTCTTTACATTTCAGCTCAGTTCCTCTCCAATTTTGTTCAAACAACCACTTCAATGGATTTTATTATACATATGAAAAAGCAAAACATTCCTGGTTCAACTACTCCCCACAGACTTCATATTCCTAGGAGACACTGCAGTCCTTTTGTACCCCAGACACCAAGGGAGGGACCTGTGTGTCTCTAAATCCCTTTGCCTATTTATATAATCTGCCTTCTGGATATCTGCACACTGGGAGAGTCTTCTAGGAGTTCTTTTCCCGTGGGCTTTTTTTCAGTTCAGAAAGCCACAATTCCACTGAAAAGCAGAGAGAGCAGAGAGAGCAGTCCAAGATATGTGTGTAAATGCAAATGGGTAAAGGTGAACATTCCAGTGGTCAAAAATGGCCCAAACCACAGAGAAGTTTTGATCCCTACCATGAACTCAAGAGAAGCTGTGTACTTCTGGCAGATGATCCCTGTTTTCCCCATATGACTAAATACAATTACAATATTTACATCCGCTTAACTTTTTTTTTTTATCTGAACAATTACTTCTTCCTATAATTAGCATCCCTGTGGTCATTTGGCAGCTCTTACATTAACCAGGGAGATGTTTATGCACTACCTCAAGTATTAACAAGACAGACCTGCAAGACAAAGCACCCTGTGATTGAAAAGCATGCCTAATTTTCTTGTTTCATGTTTTCTTTCTTTGTGTAGTGAAAACGCAGGCATTATAAGGAGACTGATATACTTGTTATTAGCCTTTTGACATCATGCTTAATGCTAACTTTGATAAAATTGGCAGGTGATGATTGAGAAAGCTAGCTTCCTCCATGAGCAGCCTTGGCTCTGCCTCCTGCCTTTCAGTGACAGCATGTGCAGGATAAAGAGGATCAAAGGCCAGAGAAGTCAAATATGCAAACAGGTGGTAAGTGGCTTCATTAGGTGGCAGAATATTTTAAGAGAATTGATAATATTTAATAAGGCAGACATGACCTTATTTCATCAGGCAGACGTGACTAATGCTGAAGTCTTTTTATAGCATACATCTAATTTAGACACCCTCCTCCAGTGATTGAAGTCATGTAGGGTCTGGTTCTTATTTATGCCTAATCTCTATCAGAATACTAACTTTCTGGCCATAAACAGCCAGTGGGCTTACTGCAGGCATCAGAGGGCATGTAAATATTATTTACAGATTTCAATTCCCTCCTCTTGGAGGGAATTGAAATCTATAAATAAAACAGCGTTAAATAGTCTGTACTTTTAGTCTGCAACAAAGGCTGAAGCAACAGAAAAATGTTGTCTCTTTATCGCATTTTAAGAAGGAAGAGAAAAATGTGCAACTCGGTGCAATACACAAGACTAATGAAACATATTTGATATTAGGAGCTCAAGAAATATTTTCTCCTCTAAGTACCAATGACAGCTAAGAAATTCTTCAGAGCCCTTCAGGCTATTATTTTAAAAATAGAAAGGGTGTTTCAGCTCTTCTGAACATAATAGTTTGCTTTTTTTAACAAAAATGTAAACTCTTCTCACGCGGACTTCTATTTAACATAATTTTTGGCCATAGATATTGCTGTGGATGCTGTTGCAGTGTCCATTCCTACGCTGAAATGTTAAAAAAAAATGTTTATCACACCTAAATACTTTTCTGCAATTGTATGTTTTAATGCTTATGCTTTAAAAAAAAATCTTATACTACTAGTAATTCTAACTTTTATAAAATATTTGGCAGCTGCTCATGAAAAGTCACTTTTTCCAAAGTTTTTTCTTCTAAATACTTTAATACACACAGAACTCAGGCTAATTACTTTCAGCATTTACACATTAGAATGGAATGACTCTGAAGAAGCTGTCTATTGCCTTGGGTAAAGAATATAATATTAAAACTCTCAAGCTGTGCCTACCACATTAACCCTTGTATAAATTATCTCCAAGTGCTATTCTTAGTGTTTTAAACTCTAATGTAACAGATCCTGAAAAAAAATCAAAGCACTGACTGACATTACAGCTGTGTGATTAGACAATTAGAAACTACATTTGGGAAAAAGTAAGGTCACCTTTGAGTTGAGTCCTGCACTATAGAGTTCTGAATTGGCTTAATCTCCCTGGATTTTCCCTCTTGGTTGCCCAGCCCCTGCACTGGTTTATAGAAGAGGATTTGGGAAAACCCAGGGGAACGACAAGCATTCTGAGAAAAGGAAATGAGGATGCTTTCAGTGCTGTGCTGAAAAGCGTCTGCAGTTAACCTTAAAAACATTAGCAATGCATCTGTTTTTACTGAAGATTAACAGTAAGACTTATGGGCTGCACAGACTCTAGTATGGGCTGATAAGCCTCAGAATTATCTTCCTGCTTTTTCTCCTAAAGGCTGAGAAGATATTTCTGCAGCATTATTCCTATGAAGTTGAGATAAGCTGGAATGCCAGAGCAAGTCTGGTGTATTTATCAGTCAGTGAAAACTTTGCCTCAAATGAAATGCTAGTTCAGAAGCACATCAATCACTTTTTTAATTTCCAAGAGATAAGCCAGGCAATGTTTATTAAGACTGGTTAGTGCACCACTGAAATATAGACATACTGTTCATAATCACCAGCTGTGCTATGTGTCATGTTATGAACAGACTATTATATGGATGTTCTGGGGTTGTGCTCTACCTATATATTATTTTTGAAGCTGAAGACAGCTCAGAATGCAGCAAATGCAGTAAAAGCTTGCATTTATCAATGTCTATCATCTAACTGATCAGCTCTGTTAGTGTCCCAAAGTCCTGAGAGTGGGGGCCCTTCTTATCCCTTGCCTCCCCTACCTGTGGGAAGATAGAAGAGGCTCAGGATTTATTGTGACCCATATGACAAGTTTGCTGCTGGTCAGTCAGTACCATGGTTCATCCTTGCTTCAGCTTGACTGGGGGATGAGATTTATGTCCTCTGAGAAGCCTCCAGGGCTGGGGAGTCCTGAGTACCTCAGAATTTCTTGCTACATCAACCCAGCTCCAAAACGGTGGGACAAGGAATTGGCCTTTTCCTGCTTTTTTAATCACCCAGAGAAATCCCCCAATAGGGCTTAAATTCTCACTTTGACGGTGAAAAATGGCCCAAATGATCCAGCTGGCTATCATTTCCTTTGATAACTGGCAGGTCCACTCTGGTTTGATAGGCTGTCTATAATGCAATACAATAAGGTGTACCCCTACTGCCACATGATGTTTGCCAGAAACTGTAGTCCAGCTAGAAAGCATCCACTGAAAGACACCCATACATAAAAAGGACAACTTCTTTTGCCCTCTTTGCCTTTCTATAAATTTTTATAATGTTGATCCATTATATCAGTTTTGCATCTGAGTTATTTGGTGACCCTTCAAGTGCCAAAGTATTCAATGAATCAATAAATCCCAAAGAATTTCTTCCCAGCAGATTTCAAATACTTTTTGCAGTCTTTATTTCTTGGCCCCCTGAAGAACAGGGCATAAGTTACACAGAGAGCAGGTTTTCATATATGAAACCTGCCCTGAGTGTCTTGTACAGCTATGAGATAACCTTTTCAAGTTGTAATAATCTAAAAGAAAGATAATGTCTCTCCTGTCTGTCTAAGAACTAAAAAGGCTTCCCTTCCCATAACAGACAGGGAAGGGGAGAGACCAGGGCTCCATTCATTGTGCACAATGGGACTCTTCTTGCAGTCCTTCTCAGCACAGTTTAAAAAGTCAGCTATTACCCAGAGCAAATAAAGGCCTAAAGATGGGAAACAGAGAACTTGAAGGGCCATGAATAAAATCTGTCCCTGTTAGCAAACCAGCCTCACCAGACTCTAATCAGTGAGGAACCAGCTGTGCTGCCAAGGCCTGAAATATTTAAATCCTGGCGACAGACAAGATACAAGCTGTGTGAATCCGTATTTCAGGTCACTGTCAAATGTAACTGTATGGTTTTGTGAGAGGAATGAGCTGAGAGAGTGGAAGAAGATGAGAAGCAGCAATTGAGTTATTAATTGTTGTACTTTGTTTGGCCTTCATCTCCTTTCTTAGAAAGTTCTAATTTTGAAACAGACAAGATGATTCAAGGCTCCCAGCCTTGATCCAGCTGAGCTGTACACCTCAAAGATGCCTTCCAGCCTTCCCACTGCCCTGCAAGCCCTGATGAGGAGGAAAATCCAACTCTGTGCCAAGCAAAGGACCACAAAATGATTGCTAGAGCAAACTTACTTAAAAAAAAAAAAAAAGAAAAAAAAAGAAAAAAAGGTGAATAAATAAAAAAAGGCAAAATTCAACCATAATTTAACATGATAAACCTAGATGTGTTCAGCTCTGCTCTCTGATAGAAACCTTTTTCTTTCTCAGAGCCAGTCCCCACCTGTCAAATCTCATCTTCTTGGCATTGTCTTCAGATGTCACCAAGAAGATTTGGCGGTGCTTTTTTTAAAAATACAGAGATGTTTTAGCTAAGGAACGCCTTTTGTCTGTAAGAGATAATAAATTTTTTTCACTTAAAAAGAAAACTGTGGGAAAGGTAGTTCAGGAAGCAGGTCTCTTTTCCTTTTACCCTAAGTAACAAGTAATTATTTTCAGCATTTGAATCTAACATAAGATTTCTTGGGGTCATAGAACCCAATAGAAATTAGTCACTTCTATGTTCATTTTTAAAAAGTGGTACCTGAAATTGTACCTAGAGCTATAGGTGGGAAACCAGTCTGAATTTGCATGAATAAACTTTAAATAATTGTGCAAAGGCAGATCAAGACATTCTTCGTGGCCTGTTAAGAATAATATTTTTAAATCTGGTCATTATTTTCTTGTTCTTATCGTGCAACTTGGACTATAATGTTATCAACTCATGCTTTTTCACTGTGATAATAATTAGCCACACAGGGCTGGCAAGTATCTGCAGGGGAAAAAAATTTCTTACTTTCTAAATTCTGCTATATATTGCAAAATCTATGCATATTTATTTCCATATTTAAAAGGAAGGAACCCCAAGAGAAAGTAAAATATAGGTCAGGAACACACTTTTGACAGTTGAAGAAAATATTTTCTTTCTGTTAAAAACATCTCTTCAGCATGAAGCCACAGAGTCAACCCCTCTCTGTTGCTTTTGGGAAAGGAAAACCATAATTGTGCCACAAATTATTATTATTATTGTGGTAAAACATGTGCTGTAGTCCATGCCCAGGATTTACAGATATTGAGCAGTTCATGATGAAGTTTTTGCAGCTATAAATCCAACATGTCCCTGGAGTGAATTAAATTTACAGTGTGCTTACAGCAGTCAGAGATGCTTAGGCCCATGGAAAACACTGTGCCATTGTGCTGGACACCTTGCAAAGACAGTAGTGGAGGAAGCATCTGCTTATTGGAGATTAAAGCCAAAAAAAGGAGTAATAAAGAGTGAAGGAGGAATATACCTACAATCAGCACTAAGGGAATGACTGAAAGGGAGTACAAGAAGCAGCTGGCTGCCCCGTGCTGACTGGGGAAGAATGAGTCCATGGGGTTACAAGAAATTCCACAGAAGTTTTCCCAAAGAGCAAACAGCAATAGAGCACAAGTGACTTAGGGTGAAGTAGCACCCTGTAAAGGTGAAAAATGAGTTTGTTTCCTCGGGCTGAAGGAAGTTAGAGAGAGGTGGGACAAGATGAATCCTAATTTCTTTTGTCTTGACTAAATAATGCTTGGAAGTAGACAGAGCAAGACTGGCATAACCATCTCATGCAGGCAAACTTTGATGGACTTTTTGCAGATAGACATGATTGGTTGAGCTTTTAAAGATCTCATACAGTTGTCCGAAAATAACAGCGAGAGGAGTATCTGTTTTTTTTTACCCTAACATTTTGTGTCCCTTTCTAGCTGTGTTGTGAAATTCCTGTAAAAATACTACACATAAAATGCTTAGTGACCAAGCCAAAGTACACTTCTTTCAGTATATCTTTCTGACATACTGGCTTCAGCACAAAGAAGTGTTGTCAAGGACATGGAACTCAGCTCCCAAGTGTAATAGCACAGACATCACTATGGCGGCCTAAAACCAGACTCACCATCTAAAGACACCATGGTCAAAATGGCTTGTGTTGGTCAAAGTGCAACCAAACAAGCACTGAATGGCCACACAGTCTCCTCCCACACAAGAACAACACTGTGGCAGACCTCTGGCATTTGGGAGAAAAGGCAGTGCAAAAGCAGAGGATGGAAGCAGAAGTGGGGTGCTGAAGCTGGAGGACAGGGGCCTGACAGCTACCAGGAGACAAAAGCAGCTGAGCAGCAGAAAGTTCAGCACAAAGCTAAATTATTTTATTGCAGATTATATAAAATTGCAGCCTGAGAGATATGAATCAGTCTTCACAGCTTTCACAGGACACTTAAAATATATGCCTAATACCCATCTTCCATTGTATTTCAACAACTGCCTTGGCTTTTGTATCCATGCATAGGAGCTGATTTTCTCCGTATCCTATTAAATATGTAGATAATATTAGCCTAAAACACTGTGACTGCTGGCCTTTTCCAGACTTTGTATCCTGGTGTTCGCATTAACAGAAAGTTCTGGAGGGGCATAGGATAGATATATGTCCAAAACACATCACCAAGCCTTGGGCTGAAGATTCCTAATTGGCGGGAAGCAAATAGGCCTATTGACTGGATCTCATTCACCCAGGCTTTGAGCTGCTCCTCCAGTCAGATTTCATCCACTGAGGCACAGGTGGGATCAAACTTGAGAGAACAGTCCAAGCCCAGCAGCTGGCTTGGTCATCTGTGACATGGCCTTTCTCAAGGAAATAGCTGACTGGAAAGGTAGAAAGAAGAGATGTCTGGAAACAAAACACTTTTGTTGGCAAGGCCAGCCTGCTGAGGCATTACCATGGAAAATGCTTATGATGCAGATATGGATCTGCCTGCATGAGAGAATTTGGCATGTAATCATGGCCAACAGGGTCTGCAGCAGGATAGCCTGAGGATAGGATGCCCCTGGTGTGTCAAAGAGCACAGGAAGCCCATGTAAAAACAATACAGCGGACTATTCCTAATAAAAATTACCACAGTACATAAAATAAAGCCCAATAGCCTCAAGCTTTTTTCTTTTTTCCCCTGGGGTCTGTTACTTGTCACTCATCATAATTAATACTGGGACATTCCCAAGTCTCTCCTCCCCACAGAGCTGGTTTGGCAAACATCAGGCTACTTAAGTTTAACCAGCTTTCTTGGTAAGATACTTGGGTGTCGTATGAAATGTACTTGGCCAATTTGGGGCAAATATGTGAGCTCACAGTACTTCACAGCATATTTTGCATAGTGTGACCTCCAGTGTCTGGATCTACCAGAACTTAGGCCACCTGCAAGGGACATCAGGGACGGCAGATTCTGTGGAACAGGGAGCTGGAAGTGTTCTGCACACTCTAGAGAGCAGCTGTTTTCTTTTTACTTTAAAGAACTGTCCCTGAAATTATTATTGTTCTATGCAGGGTTTATTTCCTCAAGCAAAACAGGACTGCATGACATGCTTTTACGTTTAAATGTGTTTATCAGTTTAAATAGATAAGCAAAAAGGATTATTCTCATGAGAGAATACTGTAGGCATGATTTTCAAGATTACCACTCAGCAAGGCATACTCCATCATGGCATATGTTGAGTGCCATGCATGTGCTGAATTGGAAAAAACTGAAGTCTGTGGTTTCAGGCTTCACTTAACTAGAGCCTGGCCAAATCAGTATAGGAGAAAAACACCTCTTGCCTAGATAACAAACCCTCTATTGTATTTATAAAAATGCCAATGACAGCAACTTTTTTATTAATTTCATATGGTAATATTCCCCAGGATTTCCATGAGATACAGATAAAGAAGAACATTCTCTTCTGCCTTTCAGACATCTTTAAAAATTAACAGATGCTGCTTGGTTATGTGTTTAGTAAGTGTATTTTGTTTTAAAATTCTGCCAACCCCTCTCTGTTCATTGCATATTAAGGCAGGGTATGAATCTGTCTATCTATGTGTATATATTAACTGACACAATTTCTCAGTCTATTTTATTTTAAAATAAGAATGATACAGTTTATCAGTTTCTATTTAACTTCTGATATCACATATCATTGTCTCTTGTTTTCCTCTGTTTCTTTCATTAACCTTTTTTCCTTTTTCATCCTTGCTTTGACTCTCTCCATGCATCCCTATTACATATGCTCTCTTCCCTCTCAAGTTTTTTGGTTTTTTGTTTTTGCAGCATTCAGTGCTGCATTATACAAGAAGATTATACGTGTTCCTCAGTGCTGGCAGTTTTTGGTTAGGAAACTCATAAATCTATTAAATCTTCTCCTTCTTGTCCTTGCATAATACCATGTGGATCCTACAAACGCTTGATCCCTGTCCTGCTGTTCAGTTGTGTGGTCTCTTTTCTTTGTGACTGGTCACTGAGGTCAAATAAAGGTATGGGAGCCACAAGCAGTTTCAGTCACAAACATGGGCATAGGTGGTTGAATCAGACCACTCTGGACAATTGTAGCATCCCAGTCTTGAGCAGCACAGGAGGGAAGGCAATGCAAGGGGATAGAAGACACCCTTCAATGGCCAAATGTAGCTCTGGCCCCCTATTTTGAGCTAAAGAGTCCCATGTATTCATCAGTGCAACAACAGCAGCTAATGCAGTGCACTCGAGGTGGCATACACTTGCCAAACTTCCTCAGGGAAATAAATATGCTGAAAATCCAGAGTTTCAACAATCTAGTCTCCATGCTCTGAAAAAGATCTGAGCCCAGGAACAGGCTCCCCAGGAAAGTGGTCACAGCACCAAGCCTGACTAGAGTTCAAGAAGTGTTTGGACAATGCTCTTGGGCACATGGTGTGATTCTTGGAAATCACGCCATATGAGCTGGGACAGGAGTTGGACTTGATGATCCTGATAGATCCCTCCCAACTCAGCATATTCCGTAATTCTATGACTGACCTTCCAACTTTCTCAAAAGAGATGATTTGTAATGGGGAATTTTGAGGTCTTGGACCTGGATAAGTGTTATGGAAAATAAGTGCTCTGAGTTTTTTAATGAGGAAATTGAGAAAAGTTCTGTCATTAAATCTAATACACATTTTTCTTCACTCAGATCAAAAGCTTTACATATTAACTGTGTTACCTTATAGTTTGAATTTTGTCCCTTCATGAAAGCTACAACTGAGCATCTAATGTAATTTCTTTCCAATTCTTTAATGCCCAGATAATATTTCTTGGGTATTTTCCAGCAGTTTTACCATCAGCTCAAATTGAAGAAACACCTCAGTCCAGGGACTCATTCTTTCTGTCTTTAGAAAGGAGAGCACAGAGGTATATACGTTAGAATACAAATTGCACTTTATTCTCCTTTAGGATTTCTGTTC
Source organism: Zonotrichia leucophrys gambelii (assembly GCF_028769735.1). Classification (NCBI taxonomy): domain Eukaryota; kingdom Metazoa; phylum Chordata; class Aves; order Passeriformes; family Passerellidae; genus Zonotrichia; species Zonotrichia leucophrys. The sequence goes on from NC_088200.1 coordinate 49,519,442, forward strand.
CAACATGTATTTCTCAGTCCCTCTCACTCAGTTTTGCTGTGGTTTCAGAAGAGTTTTCTACTGGAGTGCACAATTTTTTCTTTAGGAAAGAAAGCCTCTCCTGGTATTTCAATCATTGGTAGGAAGCCTGTGGTGCTCAGGCTTCTGGGCTGTATGATCAGGTATATAATACTTCAGTCTATAGCTAATAAATATTTTGGAAGTGACAAAAGGGGGGGAAAATAAAAAAAATAACAGCCACCATTTAAGAAATTTGCTTTAGAAAAGGTTCCATAGGTAGCATTTGTCATTGAAATGCTAGCACCAACTTTTAAACCAAGTAATCACAGAAACACAGAATGACAGAATATGCTGAATAGGAAGGGACCCACAAGGATTCTCAAAGTTCAATTCCTGGCTTTTCACAGTCACACTATGTGTATGGCAGCATTCCCGAAATTCTCTTGAACTCTGTCAGGCAGGTGCTGTTACCACTTCCCTGAGGATCCTGTTCCAGTGTCCAATCACCCTCTGGGTGAAAAACTGTTTTCTAATACTCAAGCTAAACCTCCCCTGAAACAACTTCAGGCCGTTCCCTCAAGTCCTGTAACTGGGCACCACAGAGGAGAGATCAGTGCTTGACCCTCCTCTTCCTCTCACGCAGTGAGGGCTCCCCTCAGTCTCTTCCAGGCTTGTACAGCTTTGCCTCAAGGTGCTTTATCATTGTCTGTTCCATCCTTTAATGTCTTTCTTACATTGTGGACCCCAAACCAGCCCCCAGCACTGGAGGTGAGGCTGCCCCAGCTCAGAGCAGGGCAGGACAATCCCCTCCCTTGCCCAGCTGTGATGCTGTGCCTGATGCACCCCAGGACAGGGTTGGCCCTCCTGCCTGCCAGGGCACTGCTGACCCATGTTCAACTTGCCAGGACCCCCAGGTCCCTTTCCATGGCCCTGCTTACAGCACCTCATTCCCAGTCTGTCCGTACATCCAGGGCTGCCCCATCCCAGATGCAGAATCCAGCACTTTCCCCTGCAGAGCTTCATATGGCTGGTGATTGTCCAGATCCCCAGTTTGTGGGGGTCTCTCTGCAGGGCCTCTCCCTGCCCTGGAGGGAGTCAGCAGCTCCTCCCAGTTTTGTATCATCTGCAAACTTGCTCAGTATCCCTTCCAGTTCCATGTCCAGGCCATTTATGAAGATGTTGAAGAGCAGAGGGCCGAGGATGGGACCCTGTGGAACCCCAGTAGTGACAGGTCCCCAGTCTGATGTCACCCCATTCACTGTCACCCTTTGTGCCTGACCCATGACCCAGCTGCTCACCCACCCCATGATGTGTTTATCCAGCTGTTTTTCAGTACCCCCAGAATAATCTTCTCCATAATTTTACCGGGCACTAAAATGAGACTCTGACAGGCTTGTAGTTTCTGAGCTCCTTCCTCTTGCCTGTCTTAAAACCAGGATAACGTTTGCCAGCTTCCAGTCATTTGGGATCCCTTTGGCTTCCCAAGACCACCCAAAAATCATTAAGAGAGGTTTTGTGATGACATAAGCCAACCTTTTGAGGATTCTCTGATGAGTCCCATCAGGCTCTATTGGAATATGTATCCCAATATAACCAGTTAGATGGTGCCTAGGCCAATTCTGACCTTCGCTGCTGGGCCAGAGGCAGCACTGCGGTGTTTTACCCCAGAGATACCTTGGCTGGCGGCAGAGCGCAGCGGGGCACAAGACAGGACTCCGTTTACCTCAGGGGAGAGCTTCTGGCGATAGTGGAGAGGAAGGGAGCGGATTCTGCTAGAAGGTAGCCAGATGTTTATTCCAAGAGTACAGAGGTCTGCACTGGGCCACTGCTGGTAACAGAATGGAGGCCGCATGGTCTCATTCACATTTTAAGCTCAGGACAGGGGAAGGGGAGGGGACAGGTGAGTCACCAACCAGGTGAAGGGGCAGGGTCTCAAGGTACTAGGGACACCTATCACACGACGCCTTGCTGGTATGTTAGCCTGATTGACAGGGCACACTCAGCGAGGGGCGAGGGGGAAGGGAGAAGGTAAAACAGGATATTGCAACACACCACAACAAGGCTCCCCCTAGTTTTGTTTAAAAAGAAGAGGGCTGTGTTTATGGTGCAGAATGATTCTACTGAGGCTTCCAGGTCATCCACTGGAGCACTGAGGGCTTCCAAATGGTAGACTTCAGGAGGGGGAGATGAGTTTGAGATTAACTTGAGAACCATGCGTCTGATTACTCCAAAAACAATGCTAAAAACTACAATAACTACAACTAAAATAAACAGCACTAAAATTACAGTTTTCAGAATAGATCCCAACCAGCCCGAGAGTCCCCAGCCATTGAAAAGTCCATTCAGCTCGTTGTCAGTTTCTCTGTTGATGTCTGAGAACCTTTATCGAGGTAGTCCATATGTGGTTTGGGCTGCGGTACTATGTAGGAGATTGCAGGTGGGATGATCACGAGTAGGACGAGAAGCAGGCTCGGTCTCATGACGTCTCGAGGCTACACACGAACAGTGGGATGTAAACTGGTACAAAAACTTGAGACAAACATATATTACAAACTATTCCAGATAGGAGGCTTAAATGGAATTTCCTCCAGAGAACGTGCGCGGCGTTTTCTTCTCCAGGCAGCGTGAGCAACCTGGGGTGCTTCTGCAGATTTCTCTGAGACTTTGGGAACATAGGGCTTTACCCATTTGGAAGGAACCCACCTTAAACCAGAGGGGGTGGACACACAGGCGTATCCACGTCCCCAAGTAACCAATTTGTAAGGTCCCACCATTTTCCAAGTCTCAGGGTCCTTTACTAAAACTGGAGGTTTTTCTTTCATCAACCTGTGACTGTTCCCCCCAAAGTGGCATAGGATGGGAGGGTTCAGGCTGTCAAAGGAACAATTCAGAAAATTTATTGTGAATAGCGCCCTGGATAACCGGATGTGGGGAGGTTCTACCTTCAGAACCTGTTGTTGCTGGTCCAGGACCCTTTTAATATCACGGTGAGTTCTTTCTACAATGGCTTGACCTGTAGGGGAGTAGGGGATGCCAGTTTTGTGCTCTACTCCCCATTGCTGCAGGAAGCTCCCGAATTCCTTGGATTTATAAGCAGGCCCATTATCAGTTTTCAGCTCCTTGGGGATGCCCATGAAAGAAAAAGCCTGTAAGAGGTGCTTAATAGCATCAATAGATGATTCTCCTGTGTGGGCAGAAGCATAGACCGCTCCAGAAAAGGTATCTACACTAACATGAACATATTTCTGCCGTCCAAAAGCCTGTATGTGTGTTACATCTGTTTGCCACAGTTCACAACTGTTCAGTCCCCTTGGGTTTGCTCCCGTACTCACTGTAGGGAGTGCATGTTGTTGGCAATTTGGGCACGTGGCCACAATCGCTTTGGCCTGTTCTCGAGTGATGTTAAACTGACGAACCAGGCCAGGTGCATTTTGGTGGAAAAGCTGGTGGCTGATTTTTGCCTGTTCAAAAACATTTGGGAGAGTGGCCAATCACTGCAGGTGCAGCAAGAGCATCTGCCCTTCTGTTGCCTTCAGCGATAAACCCTGGCAAGTCAGTGTGTGACCTGACATGCATCACATAAAAGGGTTGCTCTCGGTGAGTGACTAACTTTACCAGTTTTGAGAGCAATTCAAAAAGTGCAATGTTAGATACATCTTGCAGTATTGCTTGATCTGCTCTGGATACTACTCCTGCCACGTATGCAGAGTCTGTAATCAGATTAAATGGTTCTGAGAACCTTTCAAAAGCCCTAACAACTGCAGCCAATTCAGCAACCTGAGGTGAACCTTCCACCTCAGCAATGTCCGTCTCCCACTGCTGGGTATGAGGATCTTTCCAAGTCATAACGGACTTGTGTGACCTCCCGGACGCATCTGTAAAAACAGTTAGAGCCTTTTTTAAAGGTCTCCTACTTAGAGCAGTTCTTAATTTTAAAGTAAATTGAACATCTTGTTCAAACAATTTGCAAGCGGGCCGTGCTACCGAAAATTGTCCTGAGTAGGAATCCAGAGCAAACTGCAACACTTCATTTTCTTGAAACAATTGTTCCAGTATTTTCATAGTATTTTGACCTGATTGGGATGTGAATGCACTTAAAATCACATCCTGCTAACTCCCTGATCCGGGTCCTTGCTTTCCGGATCAGTTCTGCTATCAGCTCCTGAGGCTTTGTCAGTCTCTTGGACCTTTTGTGACTGAGGAAAACCCATTCTATGATCAAGAGAGAGTCCCTCTGGTCCCGGTCCTTTTTTGGTGTGTCCTTTGCCTTAGGTGTTTGTTTTTCCTCCCACTGGAAAATAATTCCATGGAGGTGTGGCAAGTTACCTAGGATGATGATTTTGAATGGCAGATCAGGCCGGCATCGGTGGGCCTGTCTTGTGGACATTGCAATCTGAACCTTTTCTAGAGCTTTCCGTGCCTCTGGGGTAATAGACCTAGGAGCCCCTGGGTCCTCTCCCCCTTTCAATAAATTGAAAAGAGGGGCAAGGTCTTCATTAGTCAGACCAAGCCATGGTCTTACCCAATTCAAAGACCCACACAACTTGTGGACATCCGCAAGGGTCTTGATCCTTGGATTGATTTCTAGTTTTTGAGGAACAATGGTCCTATTTCCAATTTCTAAGCCCAAATACTTCCAAGGTGGCATCTTTTGAATTTTCTTTTCCTGGAGCTCGAACCCTGCAACAATCAATGCATCGATCGTTAGGTCAAGCGCATGTGTTAGTAAATCATCATTGGGGGCACACACAAGGATATCATCCATATAATGATAAATGATGGCCTTCTCTGCGGCTGCACGAACTGGGGAAAGCAGGGAAGAGACATACCACTGGCAGATAGCTGGAGATACCTTTAGGCCCTGAGGAAGAACGGTCCAATGGTACCTTTTCATAGGAGCTTCTGAATTGATAGAAGGGACAGAAAATGCCAAACGCGGCGCATCATCAGGGTGCAATGGGATTTGGAAAAAACAATCTTTAATATCAATAACAGCTAATTTCCAATCTTGGGGAAGCATTGCTGGGGATGGCATACCAGGTTGAGGAGAACCCATATCTTCAATTACATTATTAATTTGTCGGAGGTCACAGAGAAGTCGCCACCTCTTTTTGTCAGCTTTTTGGATGACAAACACTGGTGAGTCACCAACCAGGTGAAGGGGCACTGGAGAGTTCCATGGGGACATGGTCTCCACAATGTGGCCCCTTTTTAGTTGCTCTTCTACTAGTTCCTCAAGCACCTTTATTTTTTGTTTACTGAGTGGCCACTGTTTCACATCAACTGGTTCGTCTGTTTTCCACTTAAGTTTTTGGGTGGGGCGCTGTTGTTTAATGACTGCTGCACAAAAATGCTGTGGAGAGTCTGGAATATTAATTGCGACACCCCACTGGGCCATTAAATCTCTCCCTAACAAAGGTTCTGAATAATCTAACACAAATGGACGGATATTTGCCAATTGTCCGTTTGGACCCTCGAATTGAATAATGCTTTTGGATTGCCTTGCCAATTGCAGACCTCCTACACCTCGAAGGTGACCAGCAACATTTTGTAAAGGCCAGTGTGCTGGCCAGTCTTGCACTGGAATCACTGTGCAGTCTGCACCTGTGTCTACAAGCATTTCAATGCGTTTAGACTCTCCACCCCCACTGACATTGCACCACAATTTGGGTTTATCTGTCCCAATAACTTGGACCCGGGCGACTGTGGGCCCTTGTTTATCGACATTTTCAGGTAAAGATGGCACAGGGATAGCTTGAGCAACAATTTGTCCCTTGGGAAGAAACAGGGGTGGGTGGAAACAGTGCAGGCTGAGAACAAATTGCTTAGGATCTGATGTTGTCAGTCCCGGAGCAATTTCGATCTCTTGTGGTGTGTTTTTGTCCCCAGTGATGATGTACTTACAACGAATTTGGTTCCAAGTACCTTTCTGTTCAGGATTTACAGAGACAATATGCCAGTCAGTGTCCTTCAGGTGGAGTGACTCTGTCAGCTGCAACCTGTAAGGCTCATTGACAGAAGATGCGGTTAATACAGAATCACTTAAATCATAACAAAGGTTATTTTGTTTCACTTTCAACAGTGGACTAGCAGACTTGGTCTTTGAAGCACCTGCTTCACTTACACAAATGTTAATATTATTGCGCGCTTGATTTATTTTGCTACCCTTATTCTCTTGGCCTGCTCCTTTTATGTCTGCACGCCTGGCAGGCTGGCGCTTTATTCTTCGTTTTTTTGTTGTTGACCCCCAGGGAGGGCTTGCAGTTCTCCTCCCCTTCTATTTTTAAATTCATCAAATTCCCTTTTCAGGGGGCACTGGTTACTCCAGTGTCCTAGCTTATTACAAAGCAGGCATGGTTTAGTGGGCTCAACCATTGCTGGTCTCCGCTGCTGCCCAGGGTACTGCTGTGCTAAGGGAGAAGGTGCAGGGCTGGCAACAGCAACACGCTGGGGTGGTCTTGGCAGCAGCCTTGGTCTGGAGTCTTCAGCAACACTCATCAGAGGCACTTTCCTGTTACAGACTAGAAGCATATCTTTTAATGTAGGGGAAGGTTCCATAGGAAGGCTCAGGATTGCTGCTCGACACTGTTCATTTGCATTTGTAAACGCTATTTCTTCTAAAATTGCTTCCCTAGCATTTTCCTTTTTAACCTGTATTTCAATGGCTCTAGTTAGCCTTTCTACAAATTTCAAGAAAGGTTCTGATGGTAGTTGTTTGATTTTACTATAGGGCTCAAAAGGCCCCTCAGGTTGGAGGGAAAAGAATGCCTTTTCAGCTGCTTCTTTTACTTTCTCGAGTGTTTCTGCAGGAATTGCAGCAGCTTGGACTGAGGGAGAAGACCACTGGCCTTCACCACAGAGGTGGTCAAGGGTAATAGGGTTACCATTGTTGTCTTTTGCTGTGTTTGGATCAGCCTGTAAGCTTGGGAGAGCATCTTTTAGCAGTTGTTTCAATGCTGATTCCCATAATTTGAATTCCGTGGATGTCATGAGACATGAAAACAGTTGTTTTAAATCATGTGGAACCACAATAGTCCTACTTAATTCAGAATTTAAAAGGCCACGGAAATATGGACTGTGTGGACCATATTCTTTATGAGATTTACAGATCTCTTTAATCAATTGTCGTCCAAAAGAACTCCAATTAGCAGTAGGGGCTGCTCCTGCTTGAGCTGCAGGCTGAAACGTAACAGGAGCCAGTGACAACATGGCACCATGCATTGGGTCTGCTGTCCCCTGCTCTGTATGCCTTGAATCAGAAGCATTGGGATCACAGCTACAGGTCTGGGGACAGGCAGTGGGTGTGTCCCCACCGTGGGAACCCGGGGAGGGGGCGGGGAAAGGGAGCCGGCAAGGGGCAGGGAAACCGTGGGAACAAGGGGCGGGGTCAAGGGGCTGGCAGGGGGCGGGGATACCGTGGGAACAGGGGGCGGGGTCACCTGGTGACATCACGTCAGCAGCCGCCCCCTGGGAGGAGTAGAGGGGCGGAGCTGAGGGTACTGCAGGAAAGGCGGGGGGAGGGGGGAAGGTGTCACGAGGAACAGGAGGAGAGGGGGATGGGGCAGGAATTTTGGAATGTTTAAGAGGATTTTGGGAAGAAGAAGACCAGGTTTGGGAAGATGCCACGTGGCACCCACCATCTTGTGCACCCCCTAGGGACTGGGGGCCATTTTGGACATCACTGCTCTCCGAAAAGCTAACACGTGCTCGGGATTTTAGAGGAGGGGATTGGGAAAGACACGCAGCCTGGCTAGGGCTTTGTGAACAAAACAACTCAGGTATTTTTGCACACATTGGGAGCCGACTTCCCAATGAGTTTGCACTCTTTAAAATACCAAGTTTTGGGGAAAGAGGTTTAGGGGTTTTAGAGGGAGAGGGAGGAACAGGGAGAGCAGAGGTACATGGCTTTACATTTGGCTTTTTCTCCATTTCCTTTTGTTTGAGCAATGCTGTTCGAATTTGTAAACTCCAGAACACAAATTTAGCTGAGGATAATTTGCCAGATTGTCCTAAGGTTATCAATTCATTCCCAACTTTATCCCAGAATTGAATATTGTGGATTTCTTCAGGGGAAATGTTTGGGAACTGCAGAAAAAGCCATCTTATAAACTGTTTCAATTTTCCTTTAGAGAATTTCACATTACTCTTGATTAGAATGCTAACAATATCATAATACACTCCCCTTTGTACAATGCTAAGTTTGGAACCCATGATAGATGTAAAAAAGCAGAGTACTTAATCCCGCCTGACCAAAAACAAAGCTAAAATCAGCTACCAATTTCTAAAAAAAACCACAGATAGAAAGCGATAACGAGCAGACAAAAGCTTCACAATGCAGCTGTATATACTGCTTTTAAAATTCCCGGGCAGCAGCAGCAGGGCACGCCCTGCCGAGCCGAGGCAGAAACAAAGCCTCCTCCGCGGTGGCATGCAGCCCCCCCGCGGAGCAGAGACAGCAGCTACTCCACGTGGCAGCCGAAACCGGGACGCGCCCCCCCCGCCACGTGTGCAGAGCACTCCCGACCCCGCAGGTCCCCCGGCCACGTGGAAAGAGAGCCCCCCCCTCCCCCGCAAAGAGAAAGAGAAAGAGAGTCTCCTAACACGTGTCCGAGCACGCTGCTGAGCCGGGGGGGGGAAGGGCAGAGAGCGATCCCGCTCCGGCGCGAATTCTAAAAAACAGTGAAACACGCGGCAAAAAATAAAGCTAGAACGCTATGAATTCTTGTCTGTGGGGCTGCGCAGCCAAAATGCAAAGGCAAAAAAGGAACAGAACTCGCGGCAGAGTCTGTTTTTGAGCTTCTGCTCTACCGAAAGCAGAGATACTCACGTGAAATGGAAGCTGTAGGCTGGGTACAGGCAGGCAGGTCTCCACCGGAAAAGGACCTCTCTCTGGGTGCAAGAGAGGCTCCCCTTTTCTTCCTCTGGAAAAGCTGCTCACCACAATGAAGCAGGGCTTTCCAAAGGCGCCGAACAGTCCACGAAACTTTTTCTGGGAGTATTCCCAAAGTCTCTAGCTGGGAGTCTTGAAGCCAGGCTCCTTTCAGCTGGATGCACGGCTGGCAGAAGCTTCTCTGAGGAACTGCGAGTCCGTTTTCGGGCTGCAGAGTCGAGCCCACCCAGGGACGCCAATATATTGGAATATGTATCCCAATATAACCAGTTAGATGGTGCCTAGGCCAATTCTGACCTTCGCTGCTGGGCCAGAGGCAGCACTGCGGTGTTTTACCCCAGAGATACCTTGGCTGGCGGCAGAGCGCAGCGGGGCACAAGACAGGACTCCGTTTACCTCAGGGGAGAGCTTCTGGCGATAGTGGAGAGGAAGGGAGCGGATTCTGCTAGAAGGTAGCCAGATGTTTATTCCAAGAGTACAGAGGTCTGCACTGGGCCACTGCTGGTAACAGAATGGAAGCCGCATGGTCTCATTCACATTTTAAGCTCAGGACAGGGGAAGGGGAGGGGACAGGTGAGTCACCAACCAGGTGAAGGGGCAGGGTCTCAAGGTACTAGGGACACCTATCACACGACGCCTTGCTGGTATGTTAGCCTGATTGACAGGGCACACTCAGCGAGGGGCGAGGGGGAAGGGAGAAGGTAAAACAGGATATTGCAACACACCACAACAAGGCTCCATAGATTTGTAGGGATCCAGCTGGAGGAGCAGATCCTGCACAGTTTCGGGGTTGACTGGGAGTCGATCATCTGCAGTCATCGTCCTCCAGCTCAGGGCACTGAGCCCCCCATGGTCTCTCATCTGTGTGGAAGACAGAAGCAGTAAATGCATTAAACACCTCTGCCTTACTTTTCTCCCTACCTTTCACTGGAAGTTCAAGATCTATTTAGCCCACTCAACTTTTATTAAATGTTACTAAAGCTCTTGTAGAAAAAAATTACAGATTTCACCACAAAATTGAAACCTCCAAAACCACATTAGCCTAGGGAAAGCTAAACAACCTTCTAGCTAAACCAAAAGACTTCTGGAGAGAGGGAAGATATTTCAATTTTTAGCTGGCAGCTATGAGAAGAGTTAATTTTTATCATTTTTCCAATGAAGGATGAATGAAAACAAGTAGTAAACCAAAAATTTGTCTCTTATCACCTTACAAGAAAATAGCCAGCCCAGTTGCTTTCATTTACGCTGGGAAAAAACAACATGGGCATTGGCCTGAAACTTTCACAAGAAACAAAAATTCAACTTAAAACCTGAAGGCAGACATCAGTAACATACATTCCTGTTTCCTGCCTTCAGCAGCTCCCAAAAACAATGCAGATATTCATCCCCACTGGCAACACTTTCCCTTGCCTCCCACTGGTGCTACGCCAAATGCCCACCACTGTACCTGGGCCCCATCTGCTCCAGCTCAGCCCTGGCCATGCCTGGGAAGGGATGTACCAGCCCCCTCGACAGCCTCAATGGAAACAGCCCAAAATGCCCCAAAAAGCTGCTTGGCCCTCAGGATCCCTTGTGGGGTTAGCAGGGGCTCATGGGGACAGGCTGGGTTCAGTGTAAGTTTGAAAAGGGTCAGGGAGGAGACCAGAAGCAGAAAGACACCTGAGAGTGGGTGGGGAGGTGAAACAAACTGGGAATTGGCTGGTATACGGAAGATGTTAATCCCATTTCTGTATGTTGTGCGGGACTTAAACCACTCATATAACCTCCTCTACCCACCGTGGGATGAGCTTCCCTTCCTCTCCTGTGCTATATGCTCAGCTTTCCAGGGGCACGGGTTGTATTTTTGTTGTGTGGTTCTGCCTGGTTACCTCCATAGTTCTCCCTTGCCACCTACCCCTGTTCTTTAATGTGTTTTGGCATTTCCTAAAGCCCTGCGTGGTGCCCTGTCCCTTCTGGCCCGTTGTGCACCCCAGCCCAGCAAGGCTGGGATTCTGCTGGGATCTCGAGGACCTGGCATTGCTCAGTACATTGTAATGTGCAGGCCTGTCATTGCCTCTGTTGCCTGGCACAGTGGATCTGACAGCTCATATCAGGCCATGAATATCACTGTCAAAATAAGTCTCTCTTACCATTGTGTTACTATGGATTATTTCATGTTACTAAACTATACTTCATGTTACTAAACTATTACTACTACTACTACTACTAATAATAATAATAATAATAATGCAATTTGCCTAAATTTTGCAATACCTGCAGACTGAAGATTTCATGGCACTCCTGGCCTTGGAAGGGAGGAAAAACAAAGAAGGGTATTTAAGCTTGTAGTTTTGGGTAAGATTAGAAAGATGAACACACTGTAATGTGTGTTCATGATCACATGATCAGCATGATGTGCTGCAACAGAGCAGACTTGGTGTCTCCAGGGAGCCTAGAGCTTCTCAGTTTCCCCTGTCATTCTGTGGCTTTCATTTGAGGGTTTTGGATATGCTGTGAATAAAGAATTTTGAGATCATTATGGCAAATTCTCGCATTCTGCACGGCTTGAGAAGAACTAGATTTTCCTCCCAAGGTGCTGTGTTGATAGTGGTATCTGTCACTACCAGAACAGTGACATTCTGGATCTTTTGGCTGGAGGCCTATGGATCTTTCATTTCCAGTCAAAGTAAATATCACATTTTATCTTTGTTCTCAGTAATAACAATTTCTTGAGCTAAGTCAGCTCCATTTTGACTAAACACAGATCTGAAAGGCATTGTTCAGATTTGTACTGTTTCACAAATTATTTTGGCCAAGTTCACATTGAAGAACAAGTTGAGACTGAAATTCAGGTTTCATGGAAGTGATTGTTTTCATAGATGTAATCGCAAAGTAGTTATTGTTTCATAACTTTAGGTTCTTCCAAATCCCTTCTGAAGTATTTAATCATCTGACCGAATCATCAGATGGGGATTATTGCTCTGGATTTATTCTAAAGGCATGATCTTGGAATTCCATATTGAACACCTTTAGTATCAAATAACCCTATTTTGGCATGACTATAAATCCCAGTTCTAGAGTACAAAAACAACTCAGTGAAATGTCTGGAGTAAGTTTTTTAATATGGGCAAGCAGCTGATTCTCCCTCCCTCTCCCATCTTACAATTTCATTCTCATAAATGTTTCCATATTAGCAGAATTTTTCCCAGAAAAAATCAACCTCATAGCAGACACTCAACATTTGATCTTGAATTGTTTGGCAAAGTGATAAGAAGCTGAAAGCAATATTTTTACATTGGAAAAAGTGTTGCACAGCTGTCTCTGTATCACTCATTATTTTAATGTTTTTCTAGCTGTGGTATTGCCAAGGCATTTATTACTGGAGTATTTAGGACATTGGCTAATTGTCAATTACTTCTCCAGACTTACTGCAAAGATTTAGCAAAAGAAACTGAAAAGATTCCTTTCCCTCATGCTTGGTACATGCAGTTTTGGCATCCTAGGCCTTGTTAAGATGGAGGGGGTGCAGAAGGCCTTTGAAGAACTCAGTAACTCCCAAACACTTCTCATGATCAACTTGATATGGTTTTATTTTTCTTCTAAGTGTAAAGGTATTTTTAAAGTTTTCTTCAACTTTTACACAGACTTTTTAAAAGAGTTGGGTAATACTGTGTTTAATGTTACAGTTACACATGCTAAGACTAGAATAATTGAGCCTCCTCCTTGTGACTGTAATCTGGATTTCCTGGCTGTGTTCCTTCAGCTCATGCACTGGTGATGGAATGCTTTACTCACAAACTAATCAGTGTATCTGAATGTATACATCATTATTTATGTCTTATTTTCATGCCAAAATACATTTGTTGGTTGTTAAAGCATGCACACGGGCAGTGCCTTGCCTAAGGAAAGTTTGACATGCACAATAGATATGTTAGCTGGAACAAAGCTACTTGAATGATCAATTGAAAAAATACTTGGGGAGGAAAGCTTCACTGCCTGTCAGACATAATTAGACAAGAAACACAGGAAAAGCACATTTGGGTCTAGATTTTAGTGGGCTAGGATCACTCAGAGCTAGGTATCCAGTAGAAAGCTGGAAGCTGTCCAGTCTTCTGAGAAGCCTCCTCACAGTCATCACAATGTGCAGTAGCATTCAAGAACAAAAAGAAAGGAAAGCTGAATCCAAAGCAAATCCAGTATTGTGGTTAGGAAATATATCTAAATAGTTCTTGTCCTTGCTTTTACAAACACATTAATCCTTTAAAACCACTGGCCAAATTGAATGTTCTATTATTCTTTTAAATAATAATTTTTTTGGCAGTGAAGCTGAACCTACGTCTTGTTCTCTGTCACTGAGTGTGTCTTGAGAGTTGGATCCCTTTGTTTTAGTTAGCATAGGGCACAGCAAGGCATTAGTGACTCTCTCATTCTGTCTCTCACACACACTCACACTTTCTCACTCCGTCTCTCTTCTCTCCTCACATACATGTGTGTATGCATATGTATGCATACACGTATGCATATTGACAGTTTGTTTTCAGCTTTTTAAGCTATTTGAACACTACAGAGCAAATCACAGTCACAATTTTTAAATACATTTTTGAAAGGAGAAAGTAATGTCAGGGCTATTGAGTGACCTGTGCTACCACGATGACAGCCCAGGTTAACCATTGTTGTTCCCCTGAAGTGAAACCAGACCAACAGCAGGAGGACTTCTTAAAAAAATATGCAACCTTATAATGCCAGAAGTTTTATATTTTTGAAAAATTTATTTTTGGTGATTTCAACTCAAATTACAGGCATATTGCTATTTTTTCTGGTCTGTCAATGGAATGATGAATGTCATTTATTCAGCACGTGGTGGTGATAAAAGGAATAAACATCTTTGGGCTTTGGGCCTTGAGGTTCATCAAAGCTGTTGCTTGTCATCATTGCTTTTAATGTGAAAAGGTCACAGTATCACACTTAAAATAGGTACAACTGGAAAGAAATGAAAATAAATAAACAGTGGTTCCCACTGGGATAAACAGAGAAACTCTTGCCTTAAGAAATAATCAGTATCTGTTCCCATAAAGCTCATCACTGACACAAATCCACAGTTCTCATTCGCACCTCCCTTCCTCAGTAATGCTAATGCACGTCCATGGAGAGGCTGCTCCAGTGCTCTGTGTGCCTGGGAATGAGAGGCAGCGTGGGAGAGGAGCCACTGGGTGAATGTGACCTCAATCACAAGGCTGTGGAGCATCCCTCAGCTGAATCATTCCTGCCTTTTAAAAAGTCTTGGGCAATGCTTTGGGACTCAGTGACCTGCAGGGACACTGTTTGAACTGTTCTGCTGATGTGTGTGGGAGGGAGGAAGGCACAAGTTTTAAAAAGGACAAGTCCATTAAAAAAACAACAAAGCAAACCAAAACCAACAACCTATCATTTTACTGCAAAATATGCTGGAGGATTTCAGGGCCTTGGCTGCTGAAGGCCCTGAAATCCTTCTCCAGACATAAATATGTGAACAAATTAAGTTCTTTGTGGTTTTGGCTGATCCCAGCCATGTTTAGTCTTAATCTATCTCAGTCATAAGCTACCTTTTAAAAATAACATTTTGTGGTTCCAAAACATCTTTAGCTAGTCCTTGCTTAGTTTGGAAAAGAATTATATTTGGAAGGATGCACATGTCCATGTGGCTTTGAGGGATACTCTCTTTATGGTTCTCATCCATTATACATTTTCTTGAAAAATAATATATAATACTTCAGCAATGTACTACTGAACACTGGATTCTAAATATTCTAAAATATGGGGTTTTTCCAATCTACAGCTTGTAGGAGAGGAAAAAAAAAATAGATTAATAAAAATATGCCAAATTGATATGTGAATGTGTTTGGATCTTCTCCATATTGGAAGTTAGAGGCATCAGTGCTACTTACCACACAAGAAGCTAAGGAAGAACAAACAAAAATTGTATAATATTTCAAAGATCACAACCATAAATGTGTCTGGAAAATGTCTGACAACTCACATGGAGATGTAACGCTCTCTGAAGAACAAGAACTTGGCTTTAAATACTGAATGTAAAGAAAACAGTTTCTGACATTAGTTTCTAATCCATGGATAACTTTTAAAAAGGCTTTTAAAGGGTTCATTTCAGGACATCCTTTGTACTCTTTACTCAAGTGAAATATTAATTTTTATTTCTGTTCTTCCTCTCAAATTAGAGCAGTCTAGGAGACTACAAGTCTTGAGAAATCTGGTATCAAATTCTCTTTTTATACTTCTTGATTGAACATTTCTTGCTTTCCACTTCACTTTTTAGATCTCTGTTGAAATTTTTAATCGATGACACTATTCCATGTCAGTAAAAAAAATATTTTAAACCACATTTCCTAAAAAGTAACTTTTCTGCAGAAAATGTATACATTGCTCAAATTCTTAAAATAGTTTTGCATGAAACAAAAGCTGGGGGCAGTTTTTTCTCAAGTTTAAATCTGAATGCAACACTGTCATCCTAATATTTTGTGGATAGCCTTCATTTATATTATAGCTAACAATGTGTATGTCACTCTCAAGTAAGTACTTCTCAGTGAAGGCCCTGAGGTCGGTGTACTAAACATAAACATTCTTGTCACTTTTACAATGGTTTTATTTTGTGGTAAAAACTTTAGCACAGTATTTTTGCAACAAGTTTTCAGTTTGTATCTTCAGATTGCATTTCTGCAATTATAGAATTAAATATTTTGAGAGCACGTCTGCTTGATCATGTGGATATGTGCTAATACCGCTAGCATGCACGTATCTGAGACCACAAAAAACAGCACATAAATTTCTGGACAAGCAAAATGAAGAGTGCAGTTGTAGAAGCCAGCTCAAAACCACCTACAAAACAGTTAGGAAAAATTCAGGCAAAACATTCAAAGAGCACAAAACCAAGGCTATGCAGTGCTGCCTGTGCAATTTGAAACAATTCAGTATTAAATTCCAGAATACGAGCAATTGCACAAAACATAAAACCTCAGGGAAAAAAAAAAAAGTAAAATAATTTTCAAATTAGTTCTGGTTTGTGAATCAATTTCCAGCTCTCTTGTTTCCATTGAACAACTGGAAAGCAATAAAACTGAGGAATCGCTATCGTAAGGGATTTTGGAGTGCCTCTGTTAGCTTTTGACAACTGGTGGGGGGAGAGAGGGAAGAATGATATCAGCAATTTCCAAAGTAATTTGCCATTTCTTGTATTATTGAAGCCAAGTTAGTGGAATCATCCCCAAGAAAGGTGTTACATGTGGTGCTTGTGAGACACTTTGTGTCAGATCCTCAGAGAAATGTAATTTATGCAGTCAGCCATTGCATATGATGTCACAAGAGCTTGCTGTCTCCACTCACAGCACCCAGTACAGAGCCACATCAACAGCACTGTGAATAGCTGCAGCAAGGAGAACAACCCTACCAGCTACAGGTAGCTAAAGAATGCTTCAGTAAACATGTACTATGATCTATTGATTCAATTAAATATCCATAAATATCCGTCTTTCTGCGTGTATGCAGAATTTTTTATCCTTATTTTAAAACTAATTTTATTTAATGAACTAAAATGAGACTTTGGGGCTTCTGTGTGAGCCAGACTTGCATCCAGATGCTGGTGCTGCTGCTGTGCCCCTCTGAAATAAATTATTATTTAAACAAGCTGCAGCAAAAGTCCCAAAATCAGGGGTACTGTCTATTTTGGTATCTTCTTTATCACAATTAATAAGATTTTCCAGGTGCTAGGCTCTACCCACACAAAGGATGACAGCTGAGTTTTGTCCAAGATCTGCATATATTCGGTATTTTCAGTTTCTACAGTGTATGGGAAATTATTGTGCAGCCATCGGATCAGTCAGATTTAAGAGAGGATTTTCATCCTCCAAACATACATTCCTTGGCTGTAAAGGACACTTCCGCAATGAGTCAGAAGGACACAGAGACCTTTTGTTTACCAAAGGCTGGCAAATCATTTCATCTCAACCAACAGCCTCCTTAGTGACAACATCCTGACTACTTCTAGCAACCAAATGGTTTTTCACAGCAGGGTTCAGGCAGTAATTTCCTCCTAGGAACCTGGTTGCATTTTGCCTTGTTAGATACCATTCTTCTCAAAAGTTTAAACTGCCACATGCAGGAACGGACACAGAAAATATTTGCAGCTGGAAAACAGCTGCAGTAAGATAAGATGCCATATTTTAATTATGTTCAATTTAATCAGCTGCTGAAAAGTCAGGTGGAAGCCCATGAGCGGATTGCACCCAGGGAGAACAGGTGTGAGAGAAGACTAAAGCCTGCTACATTATGTCCTTAGTATTGCACTCAAAAATCCTGGTTTTGCTACTTTTAACACTTATAGCAAACCCTGTAGAAACGTGATTCAAAGCTTCAACACAGTATTGATTTTGCACGGACTGGTTTTAGGTAGAGGGGGGCCACAGAAGTGGCACCTGTGAGAACCTGGCAGAAGCTTCCCACCCCATCCAGCAGAGCCAATGGCTGATGGCTCTGAAGATGGACATGCTGCTGGCCAAAACTGGGCCAATGAGAGAGGTTGGTAATGTCTCTGTCATGACACATTTAAAAACAAAATCAAAACACAGCCACAGGGCTTTTGCTCCTAGTCAGAGAAGAGGAAGAGGTGAGAACATGTGAGGGAAACAACATGGAGACACCAAGGTCAGTGGAAAAGGAGGGGAGGAGGTGCTCCAGGCACTGGAGCAGAGATTCCTCTGCAGGCCATGGTGAGATCATGGGGAAGCAGCTGTGCTCCTGCAGCCCTTTGGGATCCATGGGGGATGCAGAGATCCACCCACGGCACACAGGGATCCATGGGGGATGCAGAGATCCACCCACAGCCCATGGGGATCCATGAGGGATGCAGAGATCCACTCACAGCCCATGGGGATCCATGGGGGATGCAGAGATCCACCCACAGCCCGTGGGGATCCATGGGGATGCAGAGATCCACCCACAGCCCGTGGGGGAGGTGTTCAGGCTGAAGGGGGTGGATGCCTGGAGGAGGCTGTGATCCAGTGGGAGACCTGGTGGAGAGAGAGGGCCCTGCTTCCAGCCTGGAGCAGCCTGTCCTTGGAGGGCTGCACCCCATGGAAAAAGAGGCCCGTGTCACAGCAGTTTTGGACTACTGCGTGCCCATGGGCGGGACCCACAGTGCAGCAGGTGTGCTGTGCCTGCTGCTTGTGAGAGTGACCCACACCTGGGAATCTCAGTGAGAACTGTCTCCTGTGGAAGGGACCCCATGGTCTCACAGGGGAAGAACTCCTGTCCCAGAGCAGCGGAAGAAAGTCTCGGTGATGAACTGACCAAAACCCCCGTACCCTGTCTCCCTGCTCCCTGTGGGAAGGGCTGGGAAGAAGGTATTTCAAGGGCTTATTTTAGTTCTCATTATCCTTCTTTGATTCTGTTAGTAATAAATTTCACTTTGCAACTAAAGTGGAGCTTGTTTTGCCCTTGAAATATTTCTCCTGGTTCTTATCTCACCCATTAAGCCTTTGTTAACTTTTTTTACCTTTTCATTCATTTGCCCTGCTGTGGCAGGGGAAGGTGAGCAAGTGACTCTCTCTCTCTGCCATTGGTCCAGTGTCAAACCATGACAGGCACCACAGGGTCAAAATGTTTGCGTGTAGAGGAAGAGACAAGAGGAGAACATCAGGCTGTGTGGAACCACAACTTGAAGGTCAGTAGTTCTGTCTGTCTCCAGCTGAACCAGCTGAGCCAGCTGAACCACCAAGGCCAATGCATTTCTCATCCTGCTGCTGTTTTCACCAAACACCAAGAAACTAGAGCTGCCTAGGTGTCCCCATACCTTCTTACTGTAGGGCCATGGAAATTCATTGGCATTTCTTGAGTGGATTGTTCCAAAGGTCTCCACACAGACTTCTCTTCTTTTGGTTGAAAAGCCCTGACCGGAGAGAGAGCTCAGTCATGGAGAGACTGTCTCATGCTGAGCTCCAGCACTGGTAAGCTGGCAACAGCCCAGCCCTGCAGGCACCTGAACTCCTCCAAGCATACAAGCAAGGGCCAACATTGGCTCTGAGAAGTGCTTGTAAAGCTGCAAAGAAGAAACTCTCTTGAGGATGGGCAGAAGCATAGCAATCTCAAGAAAGTAACCAAGAATACAGAAATGCTTATATGGCAGTGATAAGGCCAGCAAGACAGGGCAGAGAGGCAGGATCTAGGCACAGCAGGGACACTGGAGGTGGCAGGCCGTGAAGTGAGAGGAGCAGCTGAGCTGTCTGTGTTCTGACCTACTTGTGTGCAGCTATTCTCCATCTGGGTGGCAGTTTTTTGGTGACAAAAGGGCTAGTTACAGGACTGGCAGAGTGGTGGCTGGTCTGGGTCAGTAAGAAAAGGCAGAAACTGCTCAGTGTCAAAGATTATTATCCATGATCTCTTTGTATCTGTAAATAGTGAAATGGGCTAGCTCAGGGAGGGGGGTTGAAAGTGTTAGGGATTTGTTATGATTGATAGGTGGCAGGAGTTATTATATTTCTAATTTATATAATATCAGGAATCCCAAGGTATAGCTACACACATCATTTTCTCCATGAAATTGGCTTGTTACTTTTAGGTTATTAAGAGCAAACCCAGTCTCCATACACCCGTACATATCTGCGTTTAGCTAGCCAATGTTCAGCTTATGGAGCACTTATGGTGCACACTGAAATGCACAGATACTATGCAATCCACTGTGTACATATGCACTACATTGTATGCCCCAAAGATGAATGAAGTCATAATAAAACCACATTTGTGCAGGGTGTACACAGTGCACATGTAACTGAACACCGAACAGTACTGCTGAGCGCAAAGAGCCTTTGGGGATTACACCTGTTTGTACCAGGATATAAATGTTTTCTTTCCCAGGTCAGAGTCTATCCCATTGAGATTCCCATTGAGAATTTGCTCATGATTTTATATTCTGACTGTAAAATTGTCATTCTTTTAGCATGCTCTTGGAAAAAAAGAAAAAGTTAAAATGATACTGTGGAAAAGAATCTAGGCTTGGAAAATACCTCAGAGATCAAAATAAACTCTTCCTCTGAGGCACATCTTTCCTACTTATTCATGTGGACTTTCTCCTACATAGAGCAGATTTGAACGAAAACAAGACTCTTGCATTAGGAAGTTATGCACCCTGTGGTTGTGGACAATAATTTCTTCTTCTTTTTGACATCTGGTTACAAAATAGCTCCATTAAGGAAGGTGTCTGTCCTGAGGCAAACACCATAGAGCATACCCTACATTCTCGAAGTACTATGTGTTAAGATTTTTAGGTGATTGTAACCTGCTGAGATGAGCTTTTAAGAAAAATAGTTGAGGGCTGCCTCGCAGGGGACCTATTATATCCTCATGTTACCATACCACATTCCTCATCAGATCTTTTAGAGCAACCCAGGACAACAGCCTTGGAGAGGAAGCAGTTGATTTTTATCCATGGGTACAATATCATGTGGCTCTTACATTATCATCAAGGCATAAGAAATATACTTTTATTAGTAGATAGATTAGTTCATTGGGAATTTCATGTACCTAGTAATCACTTATCCTTTTGCAAGGTTTCTGCACCCTGGGATGAAATGACCACCATCTCCTTCTGGCTGTGCTCTGTATGTCTTTGTCTTGCTCTGAACAAGACCAGCCCTGTTCCTGTGGTTATGCCATAGACACAGAAGTGTTGGTGGCTAGTAGAACTTCATCCACTTTAACACCCCTGCAATTTTCCCAGTTCCAGAGACGGAAACAGCAGATCAACCCAGCAATACAGACTTTGTGTGTGAAGTCCTGTGATTATGTTCTCCACCTCCAAAAGTTAATATCACCTGATTCTCAATATTTAGTGACACAAAAGGGTGAAGATATATATGAAAGAGCTAAATACAAGTGTTTTGTTCTTCATAATGCCACATCCCTATCTGATCCTTCTCGTGCTTTCCACCCAGCCCAGCCTAAATACAAGATGACTGCATGAACAGAGTCAATCCACTTTCTTCTGCAACACCTAGCAAGTAATTTCTGTGTAATGTTATTACAGAGCAAATATGCATGCTAGTAATCAGTAACATCTTCTGCCCCCCTAAGTAAATACTTAGTAAACAAAGGATGGTGGGTGCACATAGTGCCTTCTTGGTATTCACAGAAGCTCTGCAGATCCAAAATCACAGAAATTTTGGGGCTTTGAATTTAGTCTTTTGCATCTTTTCAGGCCCTTATATTAATACATATTAAAAGTTGATAAATAATTAGATATCTGAAAAAAATTATAATTGGGATTCTTTCAGAAACATCTTATTTTCCCTGAATTATTTTTGTACTACCCCATCCCGGGAGCCCTGCATACTTTCCCCTGAGTGGTAATGGGCCTTTTTGCTTTCTCTGCAAAGATCATATTGTTTGATTCAGGATTTTGTATTTTCCTCTGAGGCTGGTGTGATATATGAAAATAAATCTAGACAAGCCACATTTGAATTAGAGCAAGCCCATGTATATAGGGAGGCTTTCCCATCTGGGGTCCCTCATGAGGACCCCAGTACATAACTTTATGGACTGCTGTCAGACTGACATTTCCACAATACCTACCAAACTCTTCAAAGTGGAATCACTGGGCTTTTAACTGTGTTAGTATCTCTTACAGAATGCTCTTGATCAGCAGAGAAAACAGCTGAATTTGGTATCTTGCAGGCAACTTCACCTTGTTATAGGTTTGGTTCTCTGGAACCTGGTAGGAGAGATAGGAAAAGCCAAGTGGCATAACAAATGAGAACTTTGAAACAAAATTTAATTAAGAAAAACTTGATGACAGGTAGTTTTGCTGAAAGCTTTAATGTTACTGGTAAGCTGTCTTCTTGTATTGTAGCACAGAGCTATACATTACAAATAACTGAAAATTCTACTTGGCAGAACACACAGTTTTGTTTATTCATGGATTTTTTTTTTTTACACATTATCCTTGATGGTGCTGTATCAAATTAAAAGACTCACATTACTGCAAAAATTTTTTTTCTTTTATGTTGTACAAATCTACCCTGTGTCAGTTTAAAACCATCACCCCTTGTCGTATCACTTCAGGCCCTGCTAAAAAGCCTGTCCCTGTCTTTCCTGTAAAACCCCTTCCAGTACTGAAAGGTCACAACCAGGTCTCCCTGGAGCCTTCAGTCTTCCAGGCTGAACAACTGTAACTCTCACAGCCCTTCCTCATTGGAACGCCAATAGTGCTTTCATAATAAAAGTTGTCTTTTCAGAAGTTAGTGCCTGGAAACAGGAACCCAAGAAAATGCAACTAAAAATATATGAAAATGTATTTTAAAAAAAGGAGGGCAAGGGGGGTACTACCTATCATACCTTAAGAGCTATGTGCCAGTAAATGCAAAGTAATACTAAACAGATGATCAACACATTTTGGCAGACTTTTGAATGGCTTCCTCCTACTGCTGTATCCTGCTGCTAGCAAGGCTGCAGAAGCAGCACAGGGACAAACCTACAGACATACATCTCGTTTCTCACACTGATGATCCAGTAAAGAACACTGGGCTATCAGTGCTGTGGATTTACTAAGTTGTGATTTATCTTCTGTGAAATGACTGTACAAATTAAAAAGGCATGTAAAAGAGGGCAAGTGGCAGTAATGGGAGATTTTAACTACCAGCAATCAACTGCTACATTAGGAGGAGGAAATAAACCAGCAACTGGTGATCTCTGTTTTTTGACTTAATACAGAATATGCATTAAGCATAAAAGACTGGAATAAAACCCAGATTGCAGACAAGGGAGAAGGAGTTTTAGAAATAGTCAGGTGATTGGGAAGATGAGGAAGGCATTTTTCCACATCTAATTTCTTTGACATTCTGCTGCAGAAAAGCAAAGGGACAGCACAGTTACCTAATATAAAAAGCACCACTCAGCTTGGTGTCGCCTGCAAATTTGCTGAGGGCGCACTTGAGCCATATTTCTATGTCATTAATGAAGGTATTAAATAACACAGGTCCTAATTCAGACCCCTGGGGGACCCCATTTGTCACTGATGTCTGTTGGGACTCTGACCCATTAAACAATGCCCGTTGGATGTCACATAATCACTTTCTTATCCAATAGTCCACCCATCAATTTCCTCGTCTCCAGTTTAGAGAGAAGGATGTTGTTGGTGACCATTTCAAAGGCTTCACAGAATTCCAGATATATTACGTGTGTAACACTTGCCTTGTCCATTGATGCAGTCACTCCATCGTAGAAGGCTGCTGCATTGGTCAGGCAGGACTTTCCCTTGGTGAAGCTGCAATGGTTTTTTCCTCCAAATTACCTCCCTGTCTTCCATGTCAAAAGGTGCCCTGGGGTCTGTGTCACATAGGTGAGTGTATAGGTTGAGGTATCTGGTTGCTTCAACTATAAATTTCTTAGCCCGCCAAGAGTGGCTGCAGACACCGCTGATGCAGACATGAGTTCCAGACAATATTTCTTCAAATGCACTGCAGTCTATGAGAAAGGGAGGAAATCAGCTGGTTGACATGCAGAAGCTTCAAACATCGTTTTGTTAGAATAAGTGCATGTGCACCAGTTAAGACAAGACTTGCTCTTCTCAAGGCAATCAGTCTAACCTTTTGTTTTCTCCAAACTGATTAAATGAAAACAGGATTTTGTTTTCTCCAAACTGATTAAATGAAAACAGGATTGGCATCAGAAAACTCTCTTTGTCAAGAGACAGTGCTCCTAATTTAGGAAAGAACTCCCACATAGGCTTGGAAAATATACATGGTCCTTAGTCCAGACCATGGTGCACTGTAGCCAAAGCCCATTTCAGAGGAAGGCTTTGAGAAGTAACTGGTTTTCACATGCTGAACTGCAGAACATTTGGCTAATCTGTCCTTCCTTCTGGGAGTATATGGATGAGGGGATCAAGTCTATGATTAGCAAATTTGCAGATGACACCAAGCTGGGTGTGAATGTCAGTCTGCTGGAGGGTACAAGGGCTCTGTCTCTGGACAGGCTGGATTGATGAGCCAAATCCAGCAATATGAGGTTCAGCAGGACCAAGTTTTGGGCCCTGTGCTTTGGCCACAATAACCCCTTGCAGCATTACAGGCTGGGGTCAGAGTGGCTGGACAGAGGCCAGGCAGAAAGGGACCTGGGGTTACTGACAGTGGACTGAACATGACCTAACAGTGAGTCCAGGTGGCCAAGAAAGCCAATGGCATCCTGGCCTCTATCAGGAATAATGTGGCTGGGAGGACCAGGGAAGTAATTCTTCCCCTGAACTCAGCACTGGTGAGGCCACACCTTGACTGCTGTGCCGTCAATTTAGGAAGGATGTTGAGATGCTGGAGCATGTCCAGAGAAGGGCAGCAAGGCCAGTGAAGTCCTACCAGGAGCAGCTGAGGGACCTGGGGCTGTTTAGCCTGGAGAAGAGGAGGCGCAGGAGAGGCCTTATTGCTCTCCACAGCTGCATGAAAGGATGGTGCAGCCAGGTGGGGCTTGGTCTCTGCTCCCAGACAACCAGTGACAGTTCAAGAGGACACAATCTTAAGCTGCACCAGGTGAGGTTTAGGTTGGATATTAGGAAGAAATTCTTCACAGAAAGGGTGACTGGACATTGGAGAGGGCTGTCCAGGGAGGTGGTGAAGTTGCCATATCTGGAAGTGTTTGAGAAAGACACGATGTGGCACTCAGTGCCATGGTCTAGGTGACAAGGTGGTGTTGGGTCATATATTGGACTGGAACTTGGTGGTCTTTTCCAGCATGATTGATTCTGTAATTTTGTGATATCTTACTGTACTTACCTTTACCAGCCTGTAATGCAGGACATAGTCTGTGATCTGGCTTGAGATTTTGCTTGTTGATTCCAGATGAACAATTTATAAGCTGAAGATAAAGGAAATCACAGATTCTATTCTTCCATTCATTCTCATTTCTGTTCATTGCACTAGTGGCTGTGTTGCCTGGCTATGACCGGAACCAAAGCATCCTTTGCAGCCTCTGAATCCTCAAGTCTGCTTTTTGTGCTTCACTTCTGTTGTTCCTGTCTAGTAAGGGATTTTCCATTATTGTCTGTGTTGTTGGTGATTCTTCTACTAAGTTCTTAAAAAAAAACCAGCCAAACCTGGGAGTACTTGACTTTAGTATTGGTAAACAACCTTAGGTCTGGCATCACAAGTATTACCCTTTTTAGCTAATTCACTCTGCATTCATACCAAAGGAATTGAATGCATCTTCTTACACTGGTTACATTTGCACTTACACCATTAGCAGATATTAGACATCACTATTAATCAGATAGATCGTAATCCAAAAACTCAGTATAGCCGCTGTGGATGACATGTTGTACAGGGCTATATTTTATGGCTTCTCCCTGGAGAGTTATGCGGTTAGGCAAAAAAGCCTGCTGTTGCTTGATGTTTAATAGCTTGGACATTATTGTGGAGCCTGTAAAACCTCAACCTTGCCGTTACGTATGTTCTTCAGCAACTGTACAATCAGCACGTTATAGCTGCAAAATGTTTCCTCAGTCAAGGGAGTTGTAATCTAAAATAAATATTTAAAAGAAATATTCCAAAGGACTTTTGTCTGCAGATTTGAGTCGTTGCAACAGTAAAATTTTTGAAAATGGAGTTCTTTTGGCTAACTATAGCTATACAAATGAAAAAGCAAAAATACTTATTTTGATAGGTACATTCACTTTCATAATTTGAAAACTGCTCATTCTTGTTTAACTCAGAGCTGTAGCATGCCAGCAAATGAAAAGTATTTCAGTGTTCAGTTTGCCCCCTGTGGTAGTACAGTTAATTACTGTGTGGGTAGAGTACTTCTGACCCTTTTGCCATTATTAAACAACTTTGATCATAGGTTAATATCTAGAAAAATGCAAGAAAGAAAATCAGCAGTATATGTAACTGTAATTCCTGCAGATTATTCTTTTCTGACGATTTCCACTGAAAACAGAAAAATATAATAATACAGCTGTATAAGTAGGTCTTCATGTGTCCTTCATCAAAGTATAGTACCAGCATCACATTTAAGGCAGAAAAAGTGAAGTTTAGGAATGAACTCTTGGCCCAAATAAAGCCAGTGGGAGCTTTGCCATGGCCTTTAGAGGACCAGCTTGTTACTACATGTATTCAGCTGGAGTCAGTATAACCAATTCTTATTTATAGACTTTATTTTGAGTACCTTTTTTCTTTAGTGGTTAGAATGTGTACTGACCTTCTGAGCTAAAGGAAAATGAAATAAGGAAAAGGGAAAAGGAAAAAAAGTAAAGTGATTTGTGTGCATGATAAAAGTGTTTTTCTGCAATAACACAGCATGTGGTCAAGAATTACACAGGTTGCATTTGCCACTTTATATCTGCTGCCAGACGAATACAATTCAGGGCCTGTTACCCCCGCCTGCAGTACTGTTTCATAGTTATGAAGTCATGACAGCTGTGATTGCTGGTGTAGAGAATAAAGTCTGTGGAAAAAGTCTGGATAGCTTCCCACTGTACACAGGCCAAAAATAAGTTAGCTGGAATTAAAACAGAAGAGAAGAAAATTTGCAGGGGGAGAAAAGCAAGGGAAGCAAACAACATTTCATATTGGGACACAAGCTGAGGCAAATAGACTCTGGGACAGATCCTGACTCCTCTCCCATCTCTGCAGGGTCCTGGAACTGATAAAAAATCTGATGTGTAACCAAGAATCCATTTTGGCCAAGTGTACTCTACCCCATGGAAATTGGTACTTCCCATTTCCTGCCTCCCTGGAGATTCACAAGTCATTTGAATTAATTTTATTCCCAGCTTAACAATAACTTTGCAAACACACCACCTTAGTTCTTGCACCTGAGGAAACATTATGATCTATAAACTCACAATGTCCCACTTGAACACGGGGAGCAGGTGCTAATCAATAATGTGTTGCCGACATTTAAACAAGGGAGCTCCACAGACACAGTCGCCCGTAGCTGGAACAAACGCCGCAGCACCAGCCCCCCGGGCTCAGGGCTGTACCATTTCCAAAGCAGGATCTGATTTCCTCTTACTTCATCCACCATCTGTGGAAAAATCTTCTCATATAATCAAAGCAACAATACTTTGCCAGTGAATATTAATGGAAAATGTTTCCGTTACGTTTGTGAAAAATAGTGCCAGGGTATGTGGAACAGTACAATGATCAGTACGTACAGCTTGGTTCCGCACATTCTGTGTAAGTACCACAGAGAAGAATGCCATCGTTTGGGGGTTTTTGCATCTAGTAACTGATACTTGCCACAAAAAAAGATTTATCATTAAGGTGAGATCTGTGTTCTTCAGAAGGCTTTGGAGGAATCCTAGAGAGGTTGTCTTCTCCCTTAAAGAGAGGGAGGACAAAGAAATACCTAGAGACAGGGATGTGTTGGATACAGAGAAATAGAAGCTGATTGCAGATCTTTTGTGGGCCATAAGGAACCACTCTGACCTATCTGTATTTCTGGCTGATGCCAGTGGACAGCATAATTTGAATTCAGTATTGCAATTGCATAGAACAGGATCTACCCCAGGAAAAGCAAGTGTGGTGATACAAGATACATGGCAAAAGCTCTTGAGAAAAAGGATTAGCCAAAAAGAGAACTAAAATGGGAACCAGCTATTAAATTTTGAGTTCATGGGCATCATTTTCAAGTTGCCCATGATCATATTTAGAGGGAAGAGTGTACTTCTGCCTGACTTGGGGAGAAGAGTTTTAGTGAAAAGTTAAAACTGTCATTCTTACAATGACAGTTCAGGGGTGCCTAGCACTATGCTGCTGACCAGTTTCAGTAGCAGGTCTCAGGAGGCGTCCCTTACCTCAAACCCCTGCTATATGGTAATAAAGTTCCCTAGAAAATACCAGTGACAACAGCAGCAATGATATTTTTTCTTTTTATTGCTCCAACTTATGTGGTCAGAACTCATCTTTGCCTTATTTAGAAATAAACTTTTATAATATGAAAGTATCCATTATGTTAACACAGAGGCAAACTCAGACTGTTTGACTTTTCTAATCTTCATTTGTTTATGATTTTAAAGTATTTAAAGCCAGAAAAAAACTGATTGAAAAATTAAACATGGTGAAAGCCACATGCAAGGGGAAGATTAGAGGTTTAAGTCTTCCCCTTCTGTCTTTCCAGCCTCAGCAATTACATCATCACTGTAGCACCTCCTTCATGCCGTTCTGTGGCGTCTTGAGAAACAGCTAGCCTGCCATCAAAATACAAGAAAACAAAGATATTAATGGGAGATTTTAAACACCTGTTAAAATCTTCATTTCCAGTGCCACTTGCACAGGGCTAAAGGACAGGTAAGAAAATGAACTGCTGCTTGCATTTTGAAACTGACTGTAAACAGGTTAAAGAGGAGCCAGTAACAAAGCTGGGAAAATATCACCAAGGGCAAAGCTTGACCCAATCTGTAGCTGCAGCTATAGTACAGTGTTGTCCCTCTAGTACAGTACTACAACAGGGAACACTAAAAAGAAAGCCTCCTGTGTCCAGAAAATGACAAGCATTTCTACTCCCACATCAACCATCCAAAAAGTGCACTAAATATAAATACCCAGACCTATTTTCCCTACTATATTCCCTCACTGTTTTTTTCTTTTTCATTTATTTTCTTCCTATGTCTTTGGCTTTTGGAAGAGACACAAGTTTTCTGAAGTTGAAGTACTTTCCCACTTCATCCAGAAGACAGTGCCAAGGCTGCAATTGGTCCGTGCTTGGCACCTAAGCCAGCAGCCTCAAAGCCAGAGCGAGGCCTTCAGCTACCAGAGTTGGTCGCTGTCCACAGGCTAGTCCCTAACACAAATGGCATAGCAGAAGAGCAGAAAAATCCCATGAATTGAAGAACTGGATTTTAAGACAACAAACATATGCAGGCTTACTTCAAAATGAGTACCAGCACACTTGAGCAACTGGATGGGGAAAGGTGAGTAAATATTTAACAAAGTGAATTCAGATTGTAGAAGTGCATTGCCCTGGCCTTGCAGCTACAGACTGAGATGCTTTATTAACATGTAATTATGTTGATTTCCACTTTGATCGATCAGACTAAAAGAAAAATTAGAACACTACTTGCTCTGCAGCCTCATCACTTGCTCTGCAGCCTCTTCCATCTAATCACAGAGAATGTCCTTGGAGTACTTTTAATTTAAGAAAATTGATTGTAGTCTGAAGACCTTTGTTTTATGTAAGACTCATTTCTCTGAATCCTCAGGATTATATCACCAAAGGGATATCGGGGACCGACAGAGGTGATACAGAGACTCCACCATCAGAAGGCATCAAAAGGCACTTTATTATTAGAAATTCACAGTTCTTATTGAAACAATGGCGGACCTGATTGGCCCTTAGGAATCTTCTCTCACCTATTGATCAAGAAGGGACACCTCCTTCTTGTAAGCATCTTTGACAAAGATTGCCTGCCAGGTGCAGAGAACGAGAAAATAATTGTTTTAACTCTGCCTCTGAGCTTCCTCACAGCTTCTCACAGCTCCCCAGGAAAGTCCTGGGAGAGCTATGTCTCTCTCTGCTCAGAGGATATGTGATTACCGCAGGATTACAGGAGAAGGAAGCTGGATTGTACACAGATAGGTTTCCTTGAGACAGGTGAGAGGGCATTGCTGTTGAACAAAGACAGGGAAGGGTAACCCTTGGTGCTCATCAGGACTGCAGGGCAGCACTTTGGGGTTTTTTTGTCTAAAGGGTTTTGTTCTGTGTCATGGCTGCTCCTCTGCTTCTAGGACTGGCTTTTTCAGAGGCAATTTCCATACAGGCACTGTAAACAGAAGCGACGTGATTTTTTTGTAGGGGACATGGTCCACTTGTGTTTGCTTAAATTACAAATCATAGGCATGCTTCCTCTCCATTCCCGTTTGCCCACTGATCTTACCTGTATTTGCTGTGCATTGTGCAGCTGCCTGAACTTGAGTCTAGCTTCAATTCTGCAGCTCCTCAGTGTGTCCTTTCCACTGCCTGATCCCTGTTAGGATTTGGTTGAACTGGTTAATGCACCTGAAGTCAACAGATGTGTCCAAAAGGTAATATAAACCTCACACATTTTCTTTATTTTCTTATTTTCTTTATGTGCTGTTTTCTCCCTCTGCACAATAGCATTGTGCACATGATCTCCATGTTCCTTACCATGCATTATGTCCTGTGGCCCTACAGTCTGTGGTAAATGAGAATGACTACACACAAAGGAATAAACCAAAGAAATGCTGGGCAAGATCAATCTTCTGAATGATCTCTCATAAACACAAGTTCTCAAATTCTCATGCTTCATGTAATCTATAATGCACTGAAATAGTAATCCCGGGAAAGAAAAATTAAATCAAAAGCAAAAATGCTGTGTGGTTTTGGTTGTTTTGTTGTTGGCTTTTTGGTTGTTGCTTTGGTTTTTTGTTGTGGGGTTTTTTTTGGCCTGGGGAGAGAACAAATTAAATGAACAAAAATGTTTTACTTTTTCATATCAACCAGAAGGAACGTCTAAGTGAACTAGGTTTCCATTTTGAGCAAGAAATGCCCACATTTCCTTGTTAATTGTTTGCAGTGTTTCTGGAAAGGGTAGGCCAATTTTCTCTATTTTTATTGCCCAACCAAGGAAGAGAGGAGCACAGCAAAGGGCACAATTTTTTGTGACTGACCATTTGTGTGTCATTTTGCTGACACAGTAAAACCAAGAAATGCAGAAACACTGAAAAGCAGTACAGTATTGACAACCATAGCTGGATCTCTATTTGCTCTTTTTCTACACAGGATATGGGTGTTACCTGTGCTTGCCCATGAGATCAGGGCAAGTCAATTTACTGCTATTATCAGAGTCCCTGTGACTCTTTTCAAGAGTCATGACATAAAACCCCTTCAAAGATCATGCTTTCCTTTTGTGTAAAACATCAGCGCACAAAAGGAAGACTCCAGTCTTTTCCTTTAAAGCTGCCATACAGCAGGGGAGAAGAAGATCCCTGCAGTGTGCTGTGAGCTGTACACCATACTCATTAGTGACTTCATCCTGTGAGCTGCCTTCTCTGGCCCACATCCAGGAAAGCATGAAGTGTACATTTAATTTTCAGCATGCGTGTAGCGTCATTAACTGCAAGCACATTCTTACATGCCTCCCTCATTGCTTCTTTTCATTCTATTATAGAATATAAAAGGCAGCAGTGGTTTTCAGGGGTTGAGAATGTTTTGGAGGGAACCTAAATGAAAGTACTGAAATCTCCTCCCTGTATTTAAGAATAGCAAGACAGTAATATTCTTCTGATTGACATGATAGTCCTGCATGGAATACTGTACTGTGAACAAACTTTGTCAGACAAAATTCTGTTTGCACGCATCTTGATTGCTGCTGCTAAACTGAGCAGTAGGTGGAGAAAGGAAAAAGTAACTGTCAAATTATGTAGAATGTTCTCACTTCGGCCACATTATGCACCTATCCTGCATCTGTAAAGATACTACTTTTTTCTTAAATTATAGCAGTGATCTATTAATACAGTCTAGTTCAATTTATATTGCAACCTGCATATGGCTGCCTTCAGACTTGTATCTCTCTTTTTCCCCCTGGGCAAGGATCTGCCAGGAAGGAAAAGCCTTCCTGAGATGGAATTGCTGGTTTTGAGAGCTTCCTCTGCAGTCAGTCTCACTGAGAAACTCTGCAGATGTCATTTCCTACCTACCCTGTGTCTCCTCCTGCAAGTTACCCTGTGGTATGTCATGTTGAGAGATATGCAAGTGAACTCCTGGCTCCAATGAAGTTGCAGAAGACAGGTGGAATTATATTTTATCGCATTTTTATGCTTTCTTCAGTGTCACTACAAAATGAAAGTCTCTCATACATATGCCTCGTTCTCGGGCTGATACAAGTACATTATTATGCCTACTTCACCTGTGGAAGAACAAACACAGGCTGGTACTATGGCCAAATGCCGTGGTAGAAGAAAAGTTTTAAATTAAGCAGGAATGGAGTGGTGGGCTTGTGCCCAAATCACTGGACAGTGTAATTTCTTCTGGGATCTGACAGAGACTTGGTAAAGACAAGCTGCACAGGCCGCAGGGGCTCGTGTCCATTTACAGAAGCTGCTTGTCCTCTCTGTTGCAAACTCTCTGCAGGCACTGCTGGTGAGGACTGCCCAACTCCCAGCAGCTTTTGTGCTTGGAAGCCCAGAGAGCTGCCACATGGCAGCACTCATGCTGGCAGCGCCTGGGCATGGGAAAGGCTTCAGCAGCAGGGCAGCTGTGCTCAGGGACTGGGCTCTCTGTAAAAGCCAGCCTGTGCTACTGTACCCACCACCAGTCCTCTCTGAGCATTGTAAAGCATGCCAAACATAAATTAAATCATCTCTTAGCATTCCCCACAAAAAAATAAATCTAGATTTGCCCTGGGAATTTGGAAAAACTTTCAATATAGGGCTAAATTCATCAAAATTGGGTGTTACCCACTACCAGAAAATATCCTTGCATTGCAGAAAAATAAATACATGAGCATAAAATTCAAGCTCAGATTCTGAAGTTCCACAAACAATCAAACTTTTTTTAAGCAACATTATTTGTCTTATATATGGCATATGTATGTTTCAAAGTAGCCTCTTTTATACATTCCAGTAAATAAAATCCCATTGCACTCAACTGGGAAAAAAATGGTGATACAGTCTATGTGCCAGATATCTTTTGAAAGTTCTCTGGAGAAAAGAATACACACCGGCACCGAGATTTATTAAAATCCAAGTCACTTTTGAAGAAGCCAGCTTTATTAATGAGACAGCCTGAAAACCAGAGACTGTCCACCCCAGCATATGTGCATCATATGAAAGCCAGTAATTTTTTATTATCTTGGTATTGCCAGATATTATATTAAGCTGAAACACAGCTCCAGCTAACAAAAACTTCAAGTATATACTGGGACCTTTTAATGCTAGAACAATAAGCCAGCTTTATTACACTGATTATTGATAATATGAGGGTTGTGCTGGTATTTAGTCATAACTACATAAAATTATTGTTTTTCTGCCATAATCATTGGCTACACAATTACAAGGGACCAATAATAAGTTCGCAAGTAATTACTGACAAAGATTTCTTTTGTTGTATATAAATGTAGTAAAAGCCTCAGGCTAATTTTACCAGCATGTTCATATGATATCACTTCCTGAAAATACATGGAAGTTTAAAAAAAAAAAAAAAAGTATATACACAAAGGAAAGGCTGTACAAGTCCTACAGAAAAAAAAAGTGACCTCAGGAAATATCCTGGGTTTCTACCTCAGAAACCTGTTTTAACATTGAGGTCATTGCAAGAGGAATTAAAGTAAAAACACTGTTTGTGTATTGACGCAAGGCTAGAGAGAATTTCTTTTACAGTGAATAGCCTGCTTAGAGAATCATGATTCAATGGCAATATTTTCTGAGTCACTCTATTGATTTGGTGAGACTTTGGTTTTCTATATTTCCACACTGTCACTTTACATAGGTTGGAGCCAACTGTACTCAACCTCTGCTCCAAATTAGTGGTAGGCAAATCTGAATTGATTCAGCTGATTTTATAGGCTATTCTATTGAGTTTACAGGTTTCTCTCTGAATCTCCTCCAGTGAAGCATAATTTGGTCCGCTTTATGTTTGTAAGAAAATTTAATTAAGCATGACAGACATACTTATCTTAGAAAATATTACTATGCTATAAAAAAGATAACAAAACTACCACTCCTTTAAATCCACAAAGCCTTTTTATCGTGTCCTAGAATCTCTTTTTACTTTTTTCTAGCTTGTCCAGATACACCAAAAATTTTCTAAAGGGTTTGAAAGCCCCAGGTGAGTTTAGAGTTGTGTTTGAATTGAAAAAAAAAGTTATTGCTACTTTTTTTCTGGCAGAAATCTCTCATGTCTTGTCTTTGGTCAACAAGCTTCTACTTTCTTTAGGAGTCTGGAAAGAAATGTTCCTAAATTTCTTTTTGCATGGGAAACTGATTTTGTTCTTATATCTCTGTATTGAATAGTGTCAAATTTCCTGTGAACTCTTGAGCTATTCAGAAAAAATAAGAACCAGCCCTGACCCAATCCCAAAATCAGTGATGCAACAGAAGCTGGCTATAGTGAACTTGTTATATCCTTTTGTTCTGTACTCTCTGGATTTGGCTAGCAGCAAAGCTTCTGAAGTACAGAGAAGAAGGTTAAGAGGTCTAACAAAAAATCCAGATGAGATTTTCCATCAGTTCCTCTTTGAGTATACAGTCTTTTCATGAATGCTACACACAAAAATGAATTAGAGCAAAAGTGTGAAAACTTCCAACTTTTAAGTACAACTCATTGTTAACTCTGGGAACCTTATTTTTCTTTATATGGGTCATAAAAATATGATTTTAAATGTTTCCTATTAATCCAAAATGTCTTAATGCTTCATGTCACATCACTAAGGCCACCTTACCAAGGTGAAATATTGTGGCATTTTGAGGTCATTCAGTTATTCTATGTAGGGCTGCAAAATGGAGACATTTTTGTGACACATCTGATAAGAAAATCAGAGTGATCCTGACATTTGCTGTAAGGAGACTTCTTTACACTAATCTGAATATTTAACTTTGAATTAAAATACTGCAAAGATAATATTTCCCTTTTAAACATGCACCACAGGCCTGTAGATTACAAGGGATCCCTTGTCACAGAGCCATGATACAATATAGCAAAGCCATGCTTCTCAGCCTGGGTAGTTTTTCATCCTCAGGGTCTAAGCTACACTCACTGTCTCTGTCCAGACAAGAAAATATAGCATAATATATTACAATATGATAAAATAAAGCTAGACAATATTATCTGTAAAAAGGCCTGAATCTAATGTGTCACTTTGAGCACTCACTATCATAACTCCACAGGTCTACAGAAAATATTAGAAGCAGTTTCATGGAAAATTACTTTGAGAATTCATTACCTGCATGAGTGGAAGTATACTAAATCATGTCCAACACAGAGACAATTACTGTGCTTGGAAAGAAGTACCAAGAACATATTTTGAGTAAAGGAATAGTTCTGGCAGATGCATCAATTTGCTGGCATTGCACATCTTCCCCTAAGGGTTTTCAAGAGAAAAGTGCTGCCAGTCAGAGCTTGCACCCTGACATCCCATGTCCCTGTACCCAAACTGACATTGTTATGTTCATACACGTCTATGAGGGTGAGTATCACTTAAGGAAATTTTTAATTTTTCACACTCTCATAGACTCTGGTGGTTGCTAAGTAGTGCAGAATTTGCAAACATCCAATGATGATAAAAGCAGTACATCAGAGAAACACAGAATCACATAACTGTTAGAGTTGAAAGGGACCTCTGGAGATTATTCAGTCCAACCCTCTGCCCAGGGAGGGTGACGTAGAGCAGGTTACACAGGAACAAATCCAGTGACTTTTGAATGTCTCCAGAGAGGGAGACTTCACAACTTCCCAGGGCATCCTGTTCCAGTGCTCTGCCACCCCTCATGAAATTCTCCCTCAGGTAATGGTGGAGCTTCTTTGTGATTTAGTTTATGGCCATTGGTCCTCATCCTGTTACTGGGCACCACTGAAATAAGTCTGGCACCATCCTCTTGGCACCCGCCTTTCAGATATCAATCCTCTCTTCTCCAGACTAAACAGGCCCAGTTCCTGCAGTCTCTCCTCATAAGAGAGATCCTCCAGACCCCAAATTATCTTTGTGACCCTCTGCTGGACCCTCTGCAGTAGCTCCTTGTGTCTCTTTTACTGAGGAGCCCAGAACTGGACACAGCACTCCAGGTGTGGCCTCACCAGGGCTGAGCAGGGACACAACTCCCTCCATGACCTTCTGGCCTTGCTCTTTCTGATGCAGCCCAGGAACCCTTGGCCCTCCTGGCCACAGGGGCACTGCCAGCTCATGGATGGCTTGTGATCCAGCAGGATCCCAGGTCCTTCTCCACAGAGCTGCTCTGTAGGAACAGTGCCCTGGCTGTGCTGGCACTTGGGGCTGTTCCTGCCCAGGCGCAGGACCCTACACCTGCCCTCGTGGAGCTCATTGAGCTTCTCTCTGCCCAGCTCTCCAGCCGAGCAAGGTCCCGCAGAATGGCAGCAGAGCCTTCAGGTGGATCACCACTCCCTCAGTTTAGTGCCATCAGCAAACTTGCTGAGGGTGCATTCCATCCCTTCATCTGGGTCATTGATAAACAAGTTGAACAAGACTGGTTCCAGTATTGATCCCTGAGAATGTCACTGGCTGTTGGTCTCCAGGTGGCTTCTGTTCTGCTGGTCATGACCCACTGACCTCTGCCCTTCAGCCAGTTCTCCATCCACCTCACCATGAATACCTCTAACCCACATTTCCTGAGCTTACCTGCCAGGATGTTATGGGAAACAGTGTCAAAAGCCTTGCTGAAGTCTAGGTAGACAGCATCCACCATTCTTCCTTCATCAATTTGTTCTGCCATGCCAGTCAGATAGGCACCCATGTTCTGAACTGTCTTTTTTACTTCTTTAAACCTCTGCAGATCTGCATTTTAAAATAGAAATAAATTAAATATTCATACGATTAATTCACTGCTTTCCTGGATAAATTCAAAGGTGGTTTGCAATGCCAAAATCAGGTCTCTTGTGAGCTCACAAGTAAAAGGCTGGCTATTGGGATTGCCATTAGTTACCTGTGTGCCATTAGGATTCTGGCACACAGACAACCAGGACATGTGGCACACCCAGTCTTGCCTGTTTGCTCTCCTTCACTGGGAAAGTGCTGCAGGAAGACATGTAAAAGAATATAAGAAGCAAGAACTCACTTGAGATTTAGCATAAAAATACCAGTTTGACAACTGCAGGTCTCTTTAACAAAGCACCAGTTGTGGTTTCTCAAGAGAAAAGCCCTTACTTCAGCTGCAAAACCACCTGGAAAGCACTAGGCTGCATACCTGGCCATGCAGCCGAGCCCCCGACACATGCAGCAATGGAGGGATGCAGAGGGTGCCAGAGCTGGCAGAGTGGCTGACACAGGGCTCGAGTGCCTGCACCGGCACCAAACCTGCCTGTGCCACCACTGTCCTTCACTACAGCTGCTGCAACAATGCTGTTCTCCGACATTCCAGCAGAGATTGGCACCTATAAAAAATTAAGAGCACACATTCAAATCCCAAAATTTAAATAGCTTTGATGTGATAAGAACAGTAGAAAGTAAAACAACAGCATTTTATTCACTTGATAAGGATAGTAGAACAGAACAATCTTTTACCCTTATCTTAAGGACAGTGAACCAGAACAGCACAGCCTTGGAGAAATAGATGAAGGATGTAACTTAGGGAAACAGTAGTCATGCAAAACACAAGCAGGGTGCCAGCTGAGCTCTGCAAGGCTGAAAGAGCAGAAGTTAACCAAAACAATAATATTGCACTTTGTCAAAAATGGGGGTCAAGGAACAGCCACTAAAAATGTCACTGGACAGCTCCCCCAGTAAGCTCGAGGCTGCTGTGCAGGCTACCTGTTTGGTTTCTTAAAGAGAAACAAGAATTAAATGTTATAAACTACATTTTAGGACCTTTCACAAATAAATAGGAGTATTAATTAGGATGGTAATTTGTACTGTTTCAAATAACACAGTGCCTCCTTCAAACTTTTCAACCATTCTTAATAGTCAAACATCTCTCTGGAACAATAAGAGTTGAGGGGTATTTAGGGCTTGAGACCAGCTGCTGTTTTATTGAGTTTCTAGTCTAAATTGCTTTGGCTTTCCACTTTCTAAAGTCCACAAAAACCCTACACTCCCTCAAAAAAAAAAAAAAAAAAAAAGGCATCCAGGTGGGAGGACTTAAAATCATACTACTTTTTCTACTGGTTCTGAAAGGCTCTAGAGAAAACACTTTTGAAATAAGATTTTAATTTTTAAAAATGTTTCAAGTCTTTTTTTTTATATGGGGAAAACAAAGATAAAGAAAATTAAAGTGAATTTGTCCCTCTTAGCTGAAATTTTTTAGTGAATACTTGCATTCACTAAATTATTCTTAAATAACAAACATTATTAATGCTTATTGCTGCATTTAAGCATATTAAAACATAAGCCTAGACAACTTTGTACCCATGATGAGTAATGATATTAGAGCTGTAGGTTTTCATGTGGAAAAAAAATGCTCCAACTTTTTTCACTCACATAACAAAGATAAAAGATAAAATACAAGCTATAATGAAATAGCTAGCAAGGGGGGTCACTGTGGAAAAAAGACTGGCAAACACTGCGAGAAATTCTGCTGACAGCCTAGGTGAGTTGAGTTTCACTTCACAGATCACTTCATGGAAGCATATGATCAGAGCAATCTAGTCTTGGATACTTTCTACTTTCTCTAGTCTTGCAAATGAACTGGAATGCTTGGGAATATAATTCGATGTCCTGAACATTTTTAGGAAAACCAGCATATTTGGACTGTGGTCACAGAACATTCTAGTTCATTTGCCAACTAATATTTTTCTGAAGTCTGACTGAAAAAAAAAAATAGACTCCACTGCAACTCATAGCCAAATGCAGCCACTTAGAAACTTATCCATAACTATTCCATGCCACCATTAATAATTTTTACATTAAATCCTGTCAATTACCAGGTATGCACAAACCACAGTACAGTTGTTGGCAGAAGTACAGGACTTGATGGAGCTATAAAAGCAGCCTAGACACATTCAGGTAGAAAACTGGCTAACCTTTCAAAAGGTGAGTGCCATCCACCCCACAGAGGGACCTACAGAAGCACCTCTAGCACTAGAATCATATGGGGCCCGGGGCAAGAGAGGCTTAGCTCGCCTGGATTCAGACCCTCTACATAAGGGGCAGAGCATTTAAAATGTATCAACCAATTTTTTATTTCATCTGTTCTCAGATCTAATGAGTAGTTTGGACCTTCTTCTTCTACTATATTATGCTGCAAAGGGTGTTTTTTTTGATGTAAGGATGAATGTTGCTTGCACAAGGCTAGACAAAGACACTCTTGGTTAATGCTGACTGAATAAACTACATCCTAGAGGTTTTACAAATGTTGCAATCTTATCATTCCTTTCAGTGAGGGAGATTAGATAAATACACAAGGAACATATCAATCCAAGGGGAGGACTGGACTTTGCCAGAGATAGCAGAGGGTGCATATTTCTCATATCGCTTCTTTTTGGGGTGATCATCTGGAGCCAGATCTCCCTGTTACAGCTGGGTAGAACTTGGCAGACAAGCAACCCTCCTCTGCCTGCAGCATGAAAGAGGGATGTGTCATATCAGCTGGAGAGGTCTTCAGAGGAGGTGGTGGAGACAAATGCAAACAGCATGCCTTCCCACAGCCTCCCTCCTCTCATCGCTCTTTCTAGTCTCTTGGGCCACTACCCAGTGCATGTCTGTCTGCAGCTTAACAAACTCTAGCTGTGGTTTCAGGCTGATAAATAATTATGCTAATTAACAGGTTGAAGGAAAATGTGATGTTGTTTCTGTGGAATGTTCTGAGAAGCTGGAAACACTTAAACGTAAAAACGACATGTGGTGAAATAACCAATAATTTGCTTAAGAAACCCACATCTGGTATTCCTGCTAGAAACAGGGGTTAATAGTCTGTCAGGGGCAAGCAGTGGCAGTGAGTAGCTCTAGGATAAACAAAAAAGCCTTAACGGCAGGAAATGGGCTTGTTCTCCTAGCATAAGCATTTACATTGGCTGCTAACCAGCAAGAGATGTAAAAGCGGTTGTTTAGTTTACACTTGGAAAAAAAATAGAGACGGAAACAAACAAGACTTCTTCATTTTGTGTATCTGTGAAAAAAAAAAAAGCCACTGACTGTAGCTAAAAATGGTAATTATATATATGCTCCATACTCTGAGATGGAGCCATAAACTTGAGAAAAGATTCCAGTCATAAAAGGGGAGAGGGGTTACTAAAATGATTTTTGTATTATTGAAATAACTGTCAGATAATTACACGCATGATTTTAGGTTACTCATGCAGAAAAGGGGAAAGAGCAAGACAAGAGAAGTGAGGACACAATTAATTGATGCAGGTTGACATCTTGGTTTTTTTTTTAATATAAGGAAGATTGATCCTGTTTTGGTTTTTTTTGAGGAAATTCTAAATACCACTTGAAGAGGAAAGGATATCCCATTTGACACCATTGTAGTCAGGAAAAGATATGGTCCACAACATAGTAACACATGGTTGTGTTGGTGTTGCATTGCTACCGCAATTACAAGCTCAAAAGAGAAATCCACATTTAAGATGGGATGAAATGTAAATAATGTACTCATTTGACAAGATTCAGATGAAGTTCTCTGTGTGTGGCAAGACGAATCTGTATTTATAGCAGTTAAAGAAACACACAAGATTCTCAGGATACACTGAAGACTGTGAATAATACATTGTTGGTTCCTAATTTTGTTTTAAATAAACAGACAATATTCTACCTTAGGTGGTGTTTCTCTTCTGAAATAGTGTAACTCTTGCAAAGATTGCTGCTACAATCTGAGATGTAATTTTCACACTAGAAAACATGACACCTAAGCATATGTTAGCAGCTTTCTGTTGCCCATTGGACTGCTTGACATCTTAAGCTAAATTTTCTTTTATAGTCACTCTCAAAGATGTATATTATCCCTTGTCAAAATAAAGTGTTGTGGTCTCTTTCCAGACCAGAGAATACATTGCCACCAGAGCATCTAAGCTGCTCTCTCTTTCACTACATTAGTGCATATTACAGCCTTGCAAATGACAGGCTTTCACAGCCTCGTATTTTAGTGTCATGTCTTGGTCTATAATGGCACTGTGTTTTTTCTAGTGATCCTAGCACAGCTTTGCAACCTTTCTCAAAGCAGTGAGAAAGGAGGTCTTCAAGGCCACAATGCTGATACCTGAGGTGGGAAGCAACAACAATAAAATTCCTCAAAAGCCTCATTTGTCAGGCAAAGCAATTCATATGGTTCAGCACACGCACATGTAGGCAGCACTATGTCCTCCACCGTGTAATGTTTTTAGGTCTGAGACTGAATTCTTCAGTACAAAAGTTGAATCACTTCTGGAGCTTTTTGAAGCTTTCTGTAAGCATCCAAGGCACTCAGCTGCAGAAAAGGTCAGCTCTCTAGCATTTCACTCATATGAAACAGCAGATCAGTGAAACTTGCTGCTTGTAAACAAGAAATGTCAGACAGTGGCACTTCCACTTTTTCCCCATGTTGTGATCACATTAAGCTGATATGACACAGCCCTCAGTGTGCAATATGTTCCCATGGGCTCATAGCTACTTAGGTTGTCTTTAGCTCATCACATGAATAGCATGAGGAGACAATAATTCATGGCTTCCAGGAACAAAGATTAAGGTGAAAACCATAAAATCTATGCTTGACTTTCTGTTCCTCTGAGCTCTGGTTCAGACATGTAAATACTAGTGAAACTAGTCCATTTCTGAATCCAAGACTACATCTCATTTGTGAATGTATAAATTTAAGAATTCCAATAAAGACAGAGCCACTAATGCCAGGAATTTCTGTTCACCAGAGACTGGATCTAAAATGTCTAGTTCTAGTAAAAACATGAAAGAGCAGGTGACAAAAATAAAGTAAATTTTAGGAATGGCAATTACACCTTAACTGAATTTTTCAAACTTCAGTAAGCTTGTTCAAATACCAAATTCTGCTGAATTGGGGTTACCTTTTAGCCTTTTGTGTATTCCCAGTCAGAGCACATCCATCATATTTTTGCTCATAGAAAAATTTTTATGATGAAGAGGACAGGAGAAAAATGGGAAATGAACAGGAAAAACATGGAAAAGGAGCACTAGCATGCAAGCAACGATCAATCATTAAAAATGTAAGTCTTGCTGCACATTTTTCAGTGAAAGCTTTACACAAGGAATACAGTCATTCACCACCAAAAAAAATCACTCACCAAATAGCTGTCTTACTTTGGTATAGAACTTCCATTTATCATTAAGTTCCCACCAAAATGGTTTGTCTGGTACATTTAAGTAGGATATTTATATAATTTAATATGGTTTATGCATAACTTGGATGAATTATGATTTAACTAAACTGCAAAACAAGCAGCCGCCATGGTCAAGATGTGAAGCAACAGCAGTCCCCACACTTCAGTAGGTTCTGTAGGGACAGGCCACAAGGACAGTCACTGTGAGACAAGGGCAGCCTTACTTTTCTCCTGTAAACCATGTGTGGGGATGTTTTATTTATGCTGGCACTCAGTGAGGGCAGAAAGCAGCATGGGAGGATTCACCACCAGCCTTCTGCACCCAAAAGTTCGCAGAGTCTATAGCCGGGGCATGGACATTTGACTGCTCACAGCACCCACTCCTCCCCACCATCCCTAGACAGAATCTAACTTACAATAGTACCTAGATCAGAATCTAGGCTTAGGATCTAAAATGAAGCCTTACAAACATTTTCTCTTCCCTCATGAAATTTCAGACTGCAACAGATATTCAGATCTAAATATGGGATGTTCATAACTATTACATTTTATTTAAAACTCTGGAGACTTTTTAAAATACCTGCACAAAACCAAAACAAACAAAACAAAAAATAAACTTTTTTGCTCAGCTCTAAACATTACAATGGACTTGACTTTCACAACTGATTTATGCAGGGCTTGCATAAATAGAGCTTAGCAAGCCTCCCATGCATTATCAAAACAAACCTTTACTCCATAATGCACTGTGTTGGAGCATTTGATTAAACTGAAAGAATATCTGTTATTGATTCTCTTCAGGAGAGGAATTTCTGTGATTGAAAGAAAAGCAGCAGGAAAATCAATCTTATGGGGTGGCCTGGGGAAGCTGTTCATAGATGAATAAATATGTTTTCCCAGTAGATAATGTGGAAAGCAACCAAACATTTCATCTTTAGACTGCATCTCCAAACATAGGGCCCACCTTCTGCCCTTACAAGAGAGATTGTTTTAGGCAAGGTAACAGAGATTCAACACTCTTCCAATATTTTGACAATAACCAAGAACGACCATTTGGGGTGGTTTTTATTTGCATTAATAACCAGTCTTTTTAAATGGTCTTGGCATGCTCTTGGTCTCAGGAACTTCCTGTGATAATCAGCACCAGGACTGATTCATGCATTGCTGTCAAAAGATATTTCTTGAAGCAATACTATTTTGCCACTTTGTTTTAAGGTCATTAAATATTCTTTGTTTCCTAATGCACTTTATTTCTAATTATGAAGACCTCATACATATCACAGTAAAAATTAAAGCGCATTTGTGAAAGAATAAAATTTGAGTTGTGGTTTATGTAAAAACCTAAT
Source organism: Zonotrichia leucophrys gambelii (assembly GCF_028769735.1). Lineage (NCBI taxonomy): Eukaryota > Metazoa > Chordata > Aves > Passeriformes > Passerellidae > Zonotrichia > Zonotrichia leucophrys. The sequence goes on from NC_088200.1 coordinate 49,562,570, forward strand.
TACAGAAGTAATTACATAGTCCAGAAAAAAATGCCAGCATGTACTTGAGTACACGTAGACATGCATTAAAATATTTGCATGGGAATAACCCTGGGATGTTTCCTGACCACATGTTTCATGTCAAGTTATTTTGCTGCATGTCAGTATCTACATGAGTGTGAAGTGTGCAACTGCATCTATTTAACAAGTAAAGTTACGAGCACAATTTAAATCAGAAAGTTCATTTTCAAAAGAAGAAAAGCTGCTTGTGCCTATGCCTTTATGCAATGAGAACTCCCAGCAGTAATCAGAATAAGTGATGTGTTTCTGAATAACCCACGTGTGTAGACAAATATTCCCAGTGATCATTTTAAAAAGAGCATTTAACTGGCTTAACAAATGGAAGGATGATTTAATGCTTGCAAAACACCAAGGTTGTGAGTTCCAGTGAGAACGAAGTGCTCTGTAGCTTTACCTAGAAGCCCTAAGGCTGAGACACTGGTTGCTCCATTTCACCGCCCATTGGGCCTTCTCAGTGTTACGGTGGGAAAGTAATTTGAGCTGCTTCCTTCCTTTTGTGCATTTTGAAACTTAAAATTAAAAGAGATACTTCCCATGCTCAATTGTTGTTAACTTTAACATGGATGACACACACATTTAACATGGGAAACCAGACACCTTCCCTTACTCCTTGCATTTGCAGTTTAGGGCTTGTGCAAATTGCTTCTCCTTATAAAGCTGGATTTTAAAATACCTAATAGTTTCAATAACCTTTTCAAAAAGGCCATTTTCACTAATATTGGGCCATGTCATTGTTGGAGGTTAGGGTGTTTCCTTTTGTTTTCTTTCTCTTAGAGAGTTTTTCTTTCATTTTGTTGCTAAGAAACCAGAACAATCGCTACTTAGGAGAGAGAAAAGAATTTGCCAAGCTCAGGGGTGGAGGGCACCTGGCTGCATTTCTCTTATATTAGGGTTTCCTCTTGGAGAAGTAGAGATACCACAAGAATTGGGCTGGGAACAGGGGCCTGGGGTAGCTCCTAGCTGTCTTGCTCTCTCAGCTCCTGAGGAGGACGGTCAGGCTTCTGCTTGGGGTAGAACTTTGCTGCTGCTGGACCCCAGCCTCATCCTGCTTCTTCTGCTGTGGGTGAGCCTGTCCTGATGTGCTAGCTGCTGCTCAGATGTTCCACCCCTGCCACAGGTCCTTTTGCTGTCCAGAGGGGGCACCGGGATCGGCTGCCCTGGTGGGTTTGTAAAGAAACTTCCTTCTCCATCCCTTCTGCCCAGCCCGGCCGCCATGACGGCGCGGGGAGCCTCGGCTGGGCCGCGCACAGCGCCCCCTGCAGGCGCGGGGGAATCACCGCACCCGCCCGCCCGCCGGGAGCCAGCGGCGCCCCCTGCCGGCCGCCACCGGAACTGCAGCAAAGCGCTCAAAGAGCGGGAAGAGACTTCCCTGGAATTTCTGCTCTCGCTGGTTGTGCCAGCAGTGCCGCTGTTCGCTTGCCTGGTTATACAGACACACACTGCTGCACACACTAGTGCACACACACTAGCAAAGAACCGGTATTTCTTTTCCATATCTTTGCCTGAAAGCCCCTTAATTTCAAACTATTAGTAATATTTTAGAACAAAAGAGGTCCTAATATCCATTTAAAGGGAGGTTCCCACCTCCCCTGGCAGACACCTGTCCCTTCAAACCAAGACAGTCACACAACACCTTCCAATCTGGACATTTAAAACCGATGTCTTTACATTTGTGTAAAATAGCACTAGTTGCTGGAATATTCTATTTGTTTCCCCTCCAGAAGACTTGTTTTAAATTTTAATAATTTTTAAATGGTAGCTTAAGGTTTTATGCAAAGCATATTGAGGCTTGTTGGTGAAACAGGACCAAGAGAAGTAATTATGTAATGAACATATTAATTAAAATACTGATGGCAGTATCAAACACATTCTGGTAAAGTTATAAATTTCCTTTTATATTTCTTAATCAGTCATTCACACTCTGAAGTGGACACATTTTAAGAATTACCAAGAATGTAAAGGAGCTTAAGTCAAAATCAGAAATCATCCTTCAACATGTCTAGGTTGGACATGTACCACATCCTTGACCTGGGTTTTTGACACATCTGGGCAGATCGGAGTTCTCTGATACCAGGATGTGAACACGTTCAGAACGATTTTCCTTTAGGGCTGGAGAGAGTTCAGTCCATTAATCATCCCACCCTGCTCTCTGTGTACTGAGACAGCTAAAAGCCTTGCAAGGTGTCCAGTCCTGTGGTCAGTTGTCTTCCTGAAACTGGGCTGAAACTTTGAAAAAGACTAAAACTTTAAATAAAACACTGCTCTTCAGTCTAACCTGGGAAGCCAGTGAGGCCTTTCCTCCACAGCTGGGCAAAGATGAGCCCCACTGATGTGGGATCCCAAAGCTGGTGATGTATGCTCTCACACCTGCAGGGCCTGCTTTCTTTCCTGGCCATCTGCTTCCGCCTATGCTGCCATGACATAATTGAAACAGCAGTAAAGTTTTGAACACAGTAAAGAATGTGTTTTGGTTTGTTTTATTTTCCCCCTGGAACTCCAAAAATCATGAAAAATTCAGATTTTGGGGAGGAGGGAAACACAGGGACTAAATCCTGTCCCAGACCTAATCTTTTCGCTAGCGCCTTGAAGCTCAGAGCAACAGCAGCTGTTGAAAAGTGCAACTGTCTTTTCTATATGTGATTAAATATAGCCAAATATTAAGTACTGTCATCAAGGGGTCAGTTAAATCTGATTTCTTTCCCCTCTACATATATATGCACAGGGGGAGCTTAAGTCCTCTCTCATCTGGTTTCTTCATCTTTAAAAGAAACAAAAGCACACTGTGCAGTATTTCCTAATTTGATAGTATCTTTATAGGATCTTAATATCCTCCTCCTTGCCAGCAACAAGCCAGACCAGCAGCAAATACAGTTCAGTTATGAGCTGCAGCTGTTTGGGGCCTCTAAAGGTCTATCAACAACCTGGAAATTTCCAATCAGTGCAACATAGGACAGGCTCCATCACCACTAGCAAAAGTTTGAACCTTTGCAAGTAAATATTGGCTGCCACAAGCAAAATGCTGGCAAAATTAAAACTGCTTAAGCAAGCAGACTAGCATTGAAAGGAGTAGGGACAGCTAGCTAACAGGGTGGGGCAGGGATCCTAGCAGTATTCAACACACAAACTCGTGTCATGAGCCAGGGCAAATCCCACCTGCAAAACTGTTTTGAATGACAATTGTAATGGTTGTCATGGAGCACAATGCGCTTGATGAATATGAAGAATTTGGACCACTCATCCACTGAGCAGACCTATTTCCTCCTTCTTCATGAGGTCAGGTAAGTTTTGCTATAGCAATGACAACACACTTGGGAGAATCAGAGTAAGCCTTAAAAGATACAGCTTCTTTTTCAAAATAGATTTTTTTTTTTAATATATATATTTGCATAGAATTTAGATTACCAAAGCTAATAAAATTCCCAGTGGGAAGTTTCGGATGCTTTAAGAAGTGACACAGATAACAATGCCCAGGTTCACTGAACTGTGTGACGTAGCACAGCCTTGTTTTGTGATCCTTCTGTAGCTCAGATGCTTCTCACTGTCCTTGACATGGCAACTATAATATCTTCACACATTCACAAACATGAACAGGGAGAAAAGCACTCTTCTCCTGGATTCTCAAAAAAAGAAAAAAAGACAAAAACAGCTACTCATCTTCAAGCTCACTTTTGTTCTAAGGGTGGGGTTTTCTCCTCTTGCCTGTGTTGCTCATATAATGGACTTTTTATCACCCTCCACACACCATACTCAACCTATCCAGCATGTTGGAAATGCTGTGAAGGATTAGCTGCTGAGGCTGGCATAATAAAACTTAGAGAAATACAGAAGGTTCAGCCACTTGCTCGGATAGCTAAAGTGTTTGGCCATCCTTGGGCATTAGCTTAGCCTACAACTGCTACCTCACTATGTTACAGAGAGCGCAGTGCAGTGCAGTAATAGCCATTGTGTCACTGTGTAGATAGGTCCACCATCTCTCATCTGTACACACACTGCTTCACTGGAAAATCTGAAAACCTCTCTTCTGATGATGGCTTGCACCTCAGTGTGAAATCAGTTGGGAAAAGGATTCAGATAACATAAATATGAAGACAAAATTTGAGCATGAGGATGAAGAATTTCCCACACTTCCTTCAGCCTAATGCATTTTCTGTAAAATATAATCTATACCCACTCAAAGTTACAGAAATTTGGCTTTTTATTAGGTCTAAAAAATAAAAACTAATTTTAATTCCATAATGCCATTTTGTGGTTGCTGGTAAACTTGAAAGAAGGATTACAAAAACAAAAACATTCTGTAAACCAAATCCTCAGTCAATTCTACTTTACAAGTAAATCTCTGCTTATTCAATGTATTAGAGGAAATATCTCTGTTAAACAAGCTCTTTTTGTCTGGAGGTTCAGAATTAACATGCCCTTAAATCTTCTTTAAACACAGGTAGCTCATCACCCTCATCCACAATAGCTTTAATAGTTGCTAGGCGTCATGCAACAAACTATGCTTGTTTCTACCTTACCAGTTCTTTCATCAACTGCTGTTGTGCACATTAGGCAAAGCATATGAGAGAAAACAAACGGCAAAATTTCTTTGTGCTAATATTTTGAGACTGCTGCTCAATTTTAAGGGTTAATCTTTACCAGGCAAAAAGGTGCAGTAGAGAACCAGATGGTTTCAAATGCTGTGTGATCCTTGCAGGAATTTTATGGGTACACAAGCAAGCCTCAAAGCTGTTTTCAGAGAGCAGCTGTACCAAAATGCCATGAGAGTGCAGTCCCTGCCTCTCTCTGCATCCTTGTCCTTGCTCAGTCGTGTTGGCTGAACTGGGACTGCATCCCAAGCTAAGCTCACCGCTTTGCTCATGACTATACTGTACTGTGTGTCACAGGCAGTTCATATCTCTCCCTCCCCAGTTTCACCCACTTTTTGTGTGCAGTGGTTTCATGTAATGGCTCCATCTCCTCAGGCATTCAGCATCCTTTCCTGTACCTTCCTTGGTGTGTATCTTCCCTGGAGAGAGACCATGGCCCAGGGCCTAAAGCAAATAATGAACACTTATAAAGGTTTTCCAATGGTATCTCTCTCTGACCGTTCTGATGGTGACACCCAATGAGACAGGGTGCAGGAGCCCCACTTTCTCAGTGGTGAAAGTCACTTAGAAAGTCACTTAGAAAGTCTCATCTGGTCCAAGTCTGGCAGAAGGTCTTAATGGAAGGCACATCCATTCACTTGGGATCCCAGAGTTCAGCTCTTTCAAGGATTAAAATTTGCTGTCAGTGTTTAAAGTGCTCAAGTCAGTTAAAAATCGAGGGAAAAGAAGCAATTACCTCACTGGCTGAACAACAACAAAAAAAAGGGAATTACCTGCAGTTTTGACTGTTTGGGCAGGGAATGGTAGCAGAGATGAATGAGTGAATGAGATCTTACAGTGTCCACCTGGAAGGTAAGGCTGCTGGTTTCTGATGTTGAAACCAGCACAATAAGAAAGGACTTGGCAATAGGGCATGCCCCCTGAATGACTGGAGCAACAAGATTGGATTGAGGCTTTGGGAGAGGCATTGTTTCATCTTTACGTCTCTATCACATTGAAATAGATTCTTCAGTTACCTTATAAACCCATACTCTTTTTAAGAAGGATTCTCTCCCATACAGATCAAATGAGCACAAATAATGTTCTTTCATTCCTATTTCAAATACTCTGCTGGTGTGTAAAACACAGACAATCCAAGAAAATCCACGAAAAAAGCCCCATGTATATAGACTTTTCCAAACTGGTAACAAATGAACTTTTCATTTGACTTTCTGATGCTACTTTCTCACTGTCTCATATTTTTTTATTGTGATTTTCTAGAAATGTCCTATGAAATATAGAATTACAGAATAATTTAGGTTGGAAAAGACCTTTGAGATCATTGAGTATAACAGCAAACTTAAATTTGCCAAGTCCACCGCTAAACCCTGTCCCTAAGTGCCACTGCTATACATCTTTTGAATATTTCTAGACATGGTGATTGAGCACTTCCCTGGGTGGCCTGAAATTTCTCATTTACACTCCCATAGTCATTCTTTTCTTCTGAATATGTTGCAGTTTAAAAATTTCCTTTTAAAAACTAGTGTCATTACATGAGTGTCTTCAAAGTACTAAGCCACAATTTCTGTGCTGTATTCATGATGTAGTACTCGAATTAAGTGCAGTGTTCTAACACATTTCTACTGACTTTATTTCCAGTGGGCTTTAAATAAACATGGTTTAGGTTATAAATATATTCCTATCCTCTGAAATCCTTTCACATTGAAATGAATGTGCTAGCCTGTGGTCATCTGGAGAGCTTGGAGAACCGCTTCAACAACTGGTTTAAAAACTTGGACCTGAGAATCCTATAATTTTCAACACTGTTAAATCATATGTTATAAAAACATTTTTTAAATTAGTAAAATTATACAAATAAAATAAATGTAGCATGTGGCTTTAGACACAAATGTTTGTAAGCCAATACCTCTTGTTGATCATCATCTAGAAACAGGAGTACAAACACATCTGTAGATTAGACATGAAGAGTTGTATCAATCTGATATTCCTTTAAGAGGAAGTAGCAAACATTTTCTTTGGCAGTAAAGAAACAAAATATCTCCTTTAAACCATAACTAGAAAGGTTTATTTAGGCTCTTAACATGAGTAAACTAAGGATCATGGGAATTTAGTTCAAAAACTGTTGTAAAAGACTTGTCTTAATAAGCAAAGTGCCTGAAGTAGATACCTAAAATAACAGCAGATGTCAACACATCATATTGAGACACATTATTTAGATTTATATATTTGATTTTTGTGTAACTAATTAGAGTAGGACACACAAAAAAAGCATTTTCCTGTTTCTATTGCCAATGAAATTGCTTAACAAAATTTACCAAACATTTTAATTTTTTTTTTTTTTTAGTATCTGTTGTCTGTTATAGTTCATGCACACTCTTGGATGTTTATGAGTTTCATGCTAGAGTAGCTTTGAAGGGAAAAAGTTATTTTTCTGTTATTTATGTATAATCTAACTTCAATTGGACTAGAAAATAATGAATCTGGAGTAATGTTCTCTTTAATTTCTGACAAAACAGATTCTGGAGTAGTTTCAGTCTGATATCTTTCCATTTTTTATTGATTAGAAAAGGAAAAGGTAGATTTACTCCACAAATATAAAATATTTTATTCTATTCTCTTACAGCTGCTAGCAGGTATATCTGTATTGCAACTTTTTTATTTTAAACTGTCAATAAATTTCATTCAACCTATTATAAATCAGTCACCTGTCCAGGTAATACCAGTAGACAGTTAACTAGTTAACCAAAAAGTGAGCAGTACATTAATGTGTGAAAAAAACCTAATCATTTTAAAAGCTAGCAGAATATGGTTACATTAATTTTCAGAAAAATTAGGATGCAGATTCTTTCATAACTGATTTTTTTTTTTTTTAATTATGAAAATAAGCCAGGATAGTTTCTAAGCTGAGCTCCTTGCAATGATTCCAGCTAGTCACTCTTATTCCTTTCTGTGGCTTTAGGGCCACATTTCTCCAGTGCTCCACATTGCAGCTGGGCTGCTTGATCTTGCAGCGGACCAATGTTGTTGTGCCAGCTGCAGAGCACATCTGGAACTCCTGCCTCTAGGTCTGCTCCTAGCTCCTGGCACAAGGCACCTAATCAGCTCATGCCAAGTGTCCAAATTAAGACAGCAGGAGTTTCTTGTTTTCTTGCCATTGCTCCTCCTGGGCTGTGCTGGGATGATCCTGGAGATACCTGCTGAGATGGTGCAATGGGCCAGTGAGGTGATGGGTCCTGCCCCTGGCTCCAGGCTGCATTTACACACCAGCCAAATGTGTGTTTATTGCATGGAACAGAAGGAGTAATAACAGCAGTAATGACAGTTCCTGAAAGATATTTTAAAGGACAAAGGTGCTGAAGTTTGTAATGTGCTCAGTGGCTTTGGCCACAAGGGTCATGAACTCTAATCATAAGCTAAAAAAACTTCTCAGTATCCCGCCAAACTGCAGCCTTCAAAGCCAGCTCAGTAATAATTTTTTCAGTGCTGCTCTCAAGACACTGTTCAGTAATCCCTTCCAAAAGGCATATCCAAACTCCTTCCTCTCCTAGAGGACTGGCAAGAGAAGTGTTTTGCTGGTTGTTTTTGAGGACTACATTGTCTCCTCAGGCAGCCCCACCACATACGCAGTGGGATTCTAGCTGTATGGTGAATATACTTGCCATGTTCACTGCTCTGGTCCAATGGGACTGCGTGGTCAGGCAAATGCTCATATATATGTGAATATTGGCAAGGTTTTCTGTGGCTTTTAAATTTGTGCAAGGACTTCAAACTGTTTGGTGAGTTAACTCAAGAGATACTAATCTTATTCAAAAACTAATTGGAAGAGAAAAACCCTTAAAAAATCACTTCACTTGGCTAAATGATGCTAGCTGACACCCTTCTTGTAAATATGTTCTTGGTCAAAGTTGTTTTCTAGGAAGAAAGCCCTGATGATGATAGGCAACACATTGCTACAACAGGCAGGAGAAAAGGAAGTCCTGGAGATGGTGGGGGTCACACCCTGTCACACTGCTCAGGGTCTGCCCTGTCCCCACGACATCGCTGCTGACGGTCTGCAGAGCGTGTGAGAAATCAGCAGCAAAAAAAGCTCATACCTGCGGTCACATAAACACATAAACACTTTCACTCAGAGTACTGCTCTCATTATCTGGCCATCAGAGGCAGCTAAGGCTGAGACAGGAGAGAGGTTATAGGATCCTGTCTGCCTGGTGTGTTCACGGTCCACTCCAGCCGGGAATGACTTCCAGATGTTCATGTGCTGCAAATGCACCTCCAGCCCATAGCCCAAACCTTATCTATCACGCTGGACAACACTGGCACCGAGCGGGAGGAAGCGGTGGCTCAGTCAACAGCCCAGAGGGTGTTGGAAGACTTGATCAGGGAAACGACAAGTTTTCCAGAGAAGCTGGCCAGAAAAAATGTCTGTTTTTGTTGCAAGAGAAAGGTTTCTTTAATTAAAAAATAATCATATAAATTAGAGCCAAAACAAAACCCTAAACAAAACAAAACAAAAGGAAACAAATAAACAAACCAGAAAAATAAATCCAAACTAAAAACCCAAACAAACAAACAAAACCTCCAGCAAAAACAAACAAACAAAAAATAAAATAAAAACCAGGGGGGAAAAAAACCTCAGCAACAAGCCCACAAGGCTAGAAAAGTATGTGTGCTCTTACATGAATTCTCTCTTACAGAAGGACTTTTCTCAAAGAAACTCCCATTAAAGAGTTAGCTGTTAAAGAAAGCAAATGTTTGGTTGGGTTTTTTTTGTTGCTCTGTTTCTTTATGATGGCTTTTTCAGCAGAGATATAAAAGCCTGCATAGACAGTCATTTTGATTTTAAATGGCATGGTTCAGGTTACCTTAACTGCATGTCAGAGATTAGCTGAAGCAATGCTGAAGTAATCAGGATCTGCACCACCAAACAACTGTTTCTGTGTGCAGTCAGCTCCTGTTTAGAATTATGTAGGATTTTCTGTAGAAATTGTGTTCTTGAGGTATTTCTGTTTGTGAAAAATTTTTAACACGAACCTCTACAATAAGGACTGGAATGAAAGATTCCTGTATGAAAGATTCCTTTCTTTCCAAGACATGATCAGGCTCCTCCTACTGCAGAAAATAATTTATTCTTCTAGTGACAATCTCCTTTCACCCCTTCAGGTTTTTAGCATGTCTATATTACAGAATAATTTATCTACTAATATTTCTTCTGCAAACCCAGAAATCCCCAATTTCTTTTTTCTTTTTTCCCTTTTTAATATAAACAGAATACAAAAACAAATCCTGGTTTTCCCCACTAATGTATAGTAATGTCAAGTATTTTCCCCCTGCTATATTATGTCAAGTATTCTCTATGTAAGATTGCAAAACCTAAAGGGTTACAGGTTCCCCCTTCAATTCACAATCCCAGTGCTGTTGTGGAGGAATTGATTTATATTTTTCTGCCAAGCCATTATTAATCATTCAGTGTGGTCATGTTATAACTGCAGGGATATGGACCTATCTGCCACAGAATGTGTGTCACATTGAAGCCCACTCCTGCATGGACTGGTAAAGAGTGTGCAGCTACACACTCACCCGGGTCAAGGCCGTTGTTGCAAATGTGCAGTTATTTTGAAACTAAGACCAAATCTTAAAAGTATTTAGCAACCTAAGTTTGTAAATTGGACATCCTTTTGGATTCTTCAAAAGAACACAGGCATAAATCTCCCACTAGATGCTTATCTGCATCATTAAGCCCCTAAATTACTTTATAAACGTGTTGCTTATACTTTTTTCCCTCAGCAAATTACTTAGAAACCAGATGTGCCTTTCCTCAAATGTATTATTTGCAAGTATGTACCAAATACCTCGGCAGAATTACATTCCTGCTTCCAGCTATTTGGAAAATGTTAATTTAATTTGGTCTCTTTTTGTTATTCATTTGGGCAACCAGTCACCTAAATCACATGTTATCCTTTCTGCCTTCTTACTGGCTGCCAAAATGTTTTTACTAGGAGAATTATGAGTATCAAAGGCATTAAGAGGCAAAGCCCAGGTGATTTGCAACTGATAGGAATTTGAGGATAATAGTTATTGCTGTTTAAATTCACTAAACCTGTAGATGATGTAGGCATACTTGTGGCTTCCATCTCTTTACATCTAATATAAACCCAGTCACCACAAATCACAGTTACCGCATGCTTATCCACAGGAATGTTTGCCAGACACTTTTCTTTTACTGTTGGTTGCTTCACCAGACTGATGGTCCAATAAAGTCTGCATTGACAAATCTGAACTCTAAAAATTAGTGCCTTATCCTGTGCTTTGGAATTGAAAGAAACATTGAGATGTGATACATACACTTAGGGGCTTAATGACAGACTTATGAGTGTACTAAGTAACTCAGTGTTGAAGACTGGTGTGAGCTGCCTGGTCATATATGTCCATTAATTCACTTTTATTACCAAATTTAATTTGAAATTGTGGTCATTTCTTACTTTTTGAAATTGATCTAGATAATAAAAATGAACTATATTCCAGGTAACATTTAGGCCCAAAGCAGTGTTGACACTTTGTGGTAAGAAAGGTAAATATTTACTTCATGAAAGGCTTGCCAAGCCCACAAACTCTGTGAAAACATGAGATTTCAGTTAAGTAAGCAACAGGCTTTCTTTCACAAAAATAGCTTTCTGGTAGCACTTGGTTTTCATGGGCACTTTTCACCAGAATTGCAGCATTCTATTTTACAGAGAAAAAGAATACTTTTGAGGAAGTGCTTGGAACGACTTGTCTCTTTTGACCAGATTGGAAGATAAGCACATATATTTTTGTCTGTTCTGTGGTTTTCCCAAAGATTACATCTATTTTTTAAATGTTCCAGGCTTGGTGAATCATTAAGATAACGAGTACTCAGCTTCCCCAGCATCACTCCCTGCCTCCTCTGGCACATTTCCCTGCAAATACATCTGAAGACTTGTTTCTCTGGGTAAGGGGGCTGAGACAAAAAGAGATGTGTTGCTGTCTTTCCATGTGTCGACTGCAAACAGCTTGTATCATTCTGCTTTGTTTGTTCTTTACAGAAACAGTGGCTGTGAATTGCTGGGGACTTCTATGTTTTATGACTTTTACCTGCCAGATACAGAATGGCTGAACTCCTCTACACCAGAAAATTGCCATATTTGAGCAGATGGGCTTAAGAAAGTGAAAAATACAGAATTCTGTTTTCTTGCTTATTTGTGGTTGTCTGGGATAACATGCTATCTTCTTTCTGACAGAATAACACCACTTGGAGAGAAAGGCAAGAGTGGTCATACAGAGGTAAAACAGAGCCATTAAGGCAACTCAAGGGAGCAGAGAGGAATTTTAGTTGTGCATATTCCTAATTTCCTGTTTCAAATATTTTTAGTCCTTTAAAATTACCAGGCAGACCTGCTCTGCAGATTGGTCATTCCAGAGCCTCTCTGTAAATCAGCACCTTCATGACTACAGCATAAAAACCTCACTTCAGCTTAATACAACAGAAGATTTGGCAAGTGCAGGTGCAGCCCCTTTGCCAAGGGTCTGTGGTCCTCATCAAATCAATCACTAGTACTGCTGGAAATGTGAAGACACTCCTGCTTAAAAGAGGGCTATGTCTGAGTAATGCAAAATCTGGGCTGTATATTTAACCCCAACCAAGATTGGTCAGGCGGGAAGTGGAGTAGAAGAGCAGTGTGGTTTTCCACTGGTGCTCCTGCTGTGGTTTGAGGATTTAAAGAGGACTTTGATTTCTCAGCCTTCCTGCCCCACATCACAGACTCTAAAGTTACCACTAGGTAAAGATAGGAAACATTTTTATGATGGTGGAGAGAGAGCAGAAAAGGAAAAAGAAAGGTTGTAGCCTTGTGTCTCTGCAAGACAGAGTACCTCTCAGTACTGCTACAAACCATGGTTATCTTCACCATCCCCACCAGCCCTGATGAAGAAGACCTTTTTGTCTCTGTAGAGTGGTGTGCCAGAGCAGCCAGGCACATAAAAAAGCTACATTTGGGAAAGAAGAAGTGCAAACTTTGTGCTGCACAAGCCATTCCATGGTACTTTGCTAAAGGCTTACCAGCCTTACTGCCCCACAGTAAATGTGAGAAGCATGACCCCGTTTTTGCCTCAGAAGTATAATACCCCAAACCACAGAGATGCAAAGCAGGTAGCAGGGCACTCACTAGGCAGCTGAGTGAATATCCATGAGCCTGAAAATTTGGCTGTATTTATCAGCTAACCTTAGGCCTCTTCTAAGGGGCCCAGTGCCCTGTGAGACACAATGTAGTACAAGAATAAAGCACCAGCAATGCATGTAGAAAAAGTTTGGTTTGGTTTCCCAGTCTTTACCTACTTCAATTCAAAGTAGATGATCTCTACAGCTATTGGCTTCATTCCGTACTGTACTACTGACCTGCTCCCTGGAGATATGTGTTTCTAAACCTCAAGTTATTTCCTTTAAATTTAACCTAAATTAAAGAGCCAAAAGAGGGATAAGTGAGTGGCGGTCTCTTAGCAAAAAATCTGTCTGTGTTCCAAATTTCCAAATAGGTAATTTTTCAATTAAAGGACTACAGTGCTGGAGAGTAGAGATGCATGATGAAAGCTGGTACCCAAAACTGGTACCTCTCTGCTTTTGGCGCTTCATGCATCTGCAATTCTAGAAAAGCTTCTCTTTTCTTCTGCATGCTAACTGTCCCGTCTGTAACATCTGCACACTGGATTTAATTTTTCCTCCCTAAAGCCTGACTTTTGTTAGTGACAAGGCCAGCTAAAAAGGACAAAGCAACTCAGAAATACAATTTTACACAAACCTTGGCAAAAAGTTAAGCACATTTCTGTCATGTTCCTCAAAGCTGGATGCCTGTAACAGATGCAGGGGGAGCCTGGAAAGCCAGCCAACTCCCTCCTTTCAACCCCTGGGGCTCTTCCCACTTTCTGCACACAACCCTAACCCCGTGGGAGGTCTCGAGAATGGTCAGTGAAAGATATTAACCTTCCTTGCTGAAGCACTGAGCAGCACAAATGTGGAGGCTGCTGGAGCTGGCCATCCTGCCATCCTTCCTGCCATCACCCTGTCAGGCAGGTCTCTGACATCCCCTCCAAGGTAGGAGGAAGCAAGCCTCTTCCTCAAGAGCCTTGTTGTTAAAGCCCTTCTGAGCAGACAACTTCAATGCCATTTTTCAGTTGCCTATTGAGGACCTTCCCTCATGCTTCTCAATCACTTGTTTTGCCATCTGTAAATAAATACAGGCCTCAGAAGGACAGCTTGCCAGGTATACATCCTTAAACTGCTGTTGTCTTCTACAGAGCCCTTTCCCTGGTTTCATATGTCTCCATATTTGACCATTTTAGTGACTAAGGCATTTGTTTTCACTGTGTTTCAATTCCATGCCATAGTATAAACATTTAAATACATGTAAATGCATTCCAACCACAATTTCCACTGCCCACCACATACTGGGTAAATTCCCCCCTCCCCAGTACATTTTAAGGTCACTTCCATCAGTTCAAACACTGATTATTCAATATATCAAGTATCCAAGCTGATAGCTGATGACAGCCAGAAACCATAAGCTGCCTTGAGGCTTGTGTTCATATCAGCCCCTGCAGCTGGGTGTTGAGGGACTTTTTTTTACGGCCATTGAAACCATTAGGTTGCTGTAGTTTGTTTGGTTTCAGCTTACCATAATTGCTGCCATTTCCATGGTTGATTTGGGCTATGTTTGAAGTTGATGTACAATACAAAGTGTGCTGCATGTGTAACTGCTCTCCACGTGTCAAGACATTAGAAAGAGGGAGAGTGTGTGTATATGTGTATGTGTGCATATATATAAACATCTGCCATGTAGCTGTCTTCTACTTACACATGTTTCTGAGGGGTTTACTCTACTAAGGGCAACTCAGTGTCTTAACTGCCCTCACAGTGATTCAGGTTCCTGCTACTGGGGAGATTAATTTTGATTGGGTGGGAGCAGACAGCACAAGAAGGAAAAAAGTGGGATGACTAGCAGAGAGTAATGTATCTAGACTTCCAGACCGTGAATCTCTTGAGCAGGGAGGTGTATGAGGATATGAAGCTATCAGGCTGGTATTGTTCATGGCCCTGGGACTCCTATCTCTCTTTGAGGAACTGTAATTCAGTGCAGTCACTGACGTCTCCTTATTACAATCAGCAAGGCCAACACATATCCATGGCCCTCAGATCTGGAGGGAATCCTGGCCTGGGAAAGAACAGGTAACAGCTGGCATGGGAAGACAGGGCAGTCCTTCCTTGGAGCTGCTGACACAGGACCTCAGCACAATGAGGTAAAAGCACTTTCTTGGGTGACTTGCTGCTTCTTTGGTTCTCATTTGTAACTGAAGGATAACAAAGGTGCTGCCCACTACCTTCTCATACATATGTGGTACAAGCTCCTTCAGGACAAAATCATCTTCTAGAAACAATAATAATAATAATCCTAATCCACCTTCCAAATAATTAGGATTGGGATTAGGATTTTTTTATTATTCATATATATATATATATATATATATATAGCCCTTTTTTGAGTCTTACTTGCCCTATGCTGACAATCATCACTTTGTCCCTTCGAATGTCCAGGAAGTAATAATAAAAGAAAAAGATAATGGAGGAAGCTACCACTGGAGGGGCTTTCTTGAAGCCATATGAGAACTAGAGGAGAAAGAAAGAGTGCTCATGGGTAGGAGGACAATTCCTCACTGAATCCCCCTCTTTTTTACATTGTTTGCAGTTTCCAGCACAGCTGGAAGACACAGCAGCATATCATCAGGCAGAAATAAATACACTTAGACAGGTGATAGAAGAGAAGTGTACACACATGATGTGTTGAAGTAGCTGTAGTGGATGGACTAGAGGTGGTTTTTCATGTGCGTCTGACTGCCCTGCCCATGATAGTTAACAGGATGGAAGCTCCCACGTTTTGCTTCACACTTTTGTTTTCTTCGGTGGTGTAGAGGATTACATATAGTGCAGATATCTCAGTGTGCAGCTGCAGCAGAAAGGTGAAGATTGAGCCTGAGGCAAAAGCTGTGAACTGGTGACAACTCTTTGTATAACAAAGGGAACAGGAACCTGTGATACCCATCAGGTGAGCAGACACTCAGAGACACAGCAGAAGCTGAAACTCAGGAGGAAGATCTGAGACTTTCCATGCAAGGACTATGACAGTATAAAAGCTATGGGGTTCCTTTCTTGTGGGCTGTCCTCAGAAGTACCAACTCGAACTGTCTCTGAATTACTGCACTTACTGCTGTTGCTTACTGATGTTCTGCTCCTCCTGAATGCCCTGTCTCTGTCCTACATTAGCCAACTCTGTCCCAACATTTTGTCTGGTCATGCTGGCATTAGACACCCAGGTGGGTGGATTACAGCCTGCTTTTTTGTGTGTGAGTCCTGAACCATGGCTAAACAGCAGCTAATGTAACTGTGCAAATCAATATTTGTTCACACCTGTGCTTTCATTCACTCTCAGGATCTGCTGAGACATCACTGATGAAGAAATTCCTTGGTAGAGCAAGGATTTAGATCCTAATCCCTCTGGGAAGGGACCAGTGGTCCTTTTTCTGCTTTCCCCATTCCCAAGTCTCAGCAGGCACTGGCATGTCCACCTGCCTAGTCAAAAACCACAATGGGAGCAAAATGTAGAGGAGTTTCACCCCTGCAAAAAATCATGGTGGCTAGCTAACATGAGCCCTCCTTTACAGCAACACCTTTACCAGACCCTTCTTTCTCCCACCACTCAGGGAATGGTTCATTTCAGCATCTCATGATAGACCTCCCTACCATCACAACTTCAGGAAGTATTTTTGACCCATTAGTCCTCTCTCCAAGCTAAAACATTTTTGGAAACACTACAGACAAGCTGCAGACACTGTTTTTGCTGACACTGACCATAATCAGAAGCATTTCACTTGAAAAACTGCTGGCAGCTGCAAAACTGACTGTGGAAAAACTGTAAAGAAGTTGCAGTAACAAAAAAGAAAATAAACAACAGCAAACACCCCACACACATTTGGAATTGTTTTGCCATTCACATGAAGCTCTGCTTCAAGCAGCCCATTTTCTGCATCATGCTTTGCAGAGGTCCCTCTGAGCTCCCAAGCCGGAGGGCGTCAGCTCAGCTCAGGACAGGGTGCCCCAGCCAGACCTGCATGAAATAGAGAAGGCAAGGGCTGGCCACCAGCCTACTGTGTAACAGCAGCCACAAAACATTCCCCCACAACCCAAAGGAATGGTGATCTCCAGAAGAACATCAAGCAAAGCTGTCTGGTTTTCTGCTGCTGCTGTTGTTGGTTCTAAGCCCATCTTTGCCCCGGTGTGGGGCATGCAGGCCTCATTGATCTGGCAGCACACAAGGGGTTTGGTGCATAGCAGACACGGCAAGTGGAAGCTGGGCCGAGCAGCTAGGTCTACAGGAGCACAGGAATTCTGATCTCCTGGTTAAAAAATGAAATACAGAAAACAAGAGAAAACAAACAAAGGGAAGGGAAGGGAAGGGAAGGGAAGGGAAGGGAAGGGAAGGGAAGGGAAGGGAAGGGAAGGGAAGGGAAGGGAAGGGAAGGGAAGGGAAGGGAAGGGAAGGGAAGGGAAGGGAAGGGAAGGGAAGGGAAGGGAAGGGAAGGGAAGGGAAGGGAAGGGAAGGGAAGGGAAGGGAAGGGAAGGGAAGGGAAGGGAAGGGAAGGGAAGGGAAGGAAGGGAAGGGAAGGGAAGGGAAGGGAAGGGAAGGGAAGGGAAGGGAAGGGAAGGGAAGGATCTTTTCTTTGCCGTAGCAGGCAGTGGCTGTAAAATCAAATGAAGATCAAGGAGATTAAACTGGAGGGGATGTCAAGCCATGAAAAGGTGAAATACTGAAGAATGCCCTTGCAACACTTTTTTTCAGGGAGAGTGGAGGATAAGAAAGTTGGGTACATTTATTTCATCACTTGTGAGTTTAACATTTCTTTGTTTGGGGGACAAAAAGAAGAAATAAAGAAAAGAAAATGACTTCTCAAAGTCCTACATATGAATAAGCCAAAAACCCTCACACTGAATGAATTATAAATCATTTCTACAGTGATTTAGTTGTTTGAGGGAAATCCTATACCTCTTCCTACATGCCCATACTGATAAGAAGACTGGAACAGAACAGCATTTTATTCACTTGATAAGGATAGTAAAACAGAACAACACTTTACTCTTATCAAGGACAGAGGAACAGAACAGCACAGCCTTGGAGAAATAGATAAAGGACGTAACTTAGGGAAAGAGAAGCCATGCAAAACACAAGCAGGGTGCCAGCTCAGCTCTGCAAAGCTGACAAAGCAAAAGTTATACAAAACAATGATATTGAGTATACTTAGATGCTCAATATATGACACCTAAAAAGGACACTGGACATTAAAGATAGATCCAAAAGAATCATAAAAGGACTTCCAATAAGGGGTGCAACTATGTCAAATAAGGTGAAGGAAGTGGGGATAGCTAATGAGTATGTAATCAGTGTGTATTATAAAACTCTGTTTACCTCACACTCGGCACAATTGATTAGGGGAAGGATCCTCTAAGTGACCAGCATGCTGCAATAAAGAATGGCTGCTTTCTAATATGCAAAACTCAGTTTGAAAGTTTCTATCCAACCAATTTCAGTATCAATACATTCACAGAATGCTGTTGCTAACCATCAGAAGGGATGTACAATCCACCCAAGCATTAGGATCTTACAGCAAAAGAGCCACTCAAATCAACAGTTCCACTGACTCACCTCAAAGGTCAATATCTTTTGTTGATGAAGTAATGGATTTTTTAATGAACATGGTGTATTTTTACATCTCCCTTCATTAATAAATGGGCATAGTAGGCCTAAATGAGTGTAAATAAAAAGCAGAGTAGAGTTTCATGTTAGGAGATAAAATGAAATCCAGGGCTTACCTCAACCTGATTTAACTGTAGTTAAAACTATGATTGTAACACTGATATTGTGATGTCATATGACAGAGGCAGACCAACCTTGAGCAGAGAGCTTTAATCAGGGAACAACAGGGGATAGAGGTGATGACACACAGTCACCAGCAAAGAGTTCATAAATTAGAATTAGACAATAAAACAATGCGTGCAATATTCTGGTGATGTTGGCTGTGAACCACCTGGTAATGAGGTCTTGCCCACACCCCTTGGCTGGCACAAGGACAGCCTCAGCTTCCCTGTGACTTTGTAGCAAAACTAAGGAAAGCTTTTCCATAGTGAGACAAGATCTGACTTCCTGGAAATCAAAAATTACCTTAAATGAATCTGACCTAAATCACTTTAAATGCAACTTGTTAAAAGAGCACATGTGCAGTTTCGAAGGAAAACAGGAATACAATCTTTACTCACTAATAACCTCTAATGAAGTCCCATAAACCAGCATGGAAAATTGCTTCTTAACAATGACAGAACAGTAAATGTCTGAAACAATAAGGTTCTCCTCAAGGCAGAGTGGTTAAAAATTACTGATGGAGGGATCTCTTAATGGCTCCACTCCCAACTTCTTCCATTCATATCAGGTTGCATATTCTCCCTTGAGTAATGTCTATTGGAATAGATTGCACTGTGGAAAAAAAATTATATTTTTAGCATGAATGACTCAACATTAATAGAGTTAAGAGTTTCTGAATTCAGCATGAAAACACATTATGTCAGGAACTAGTCACAAATCCTACTTCTCCAATGTCAGGTGGATTGAGTAATGTCTGGAAAGACTGTGATTCTAAAACAAGCATCTGGACATGTCAAAACAGTTTATATATCCTTTCCACAGTGTGCAAAAATGAAGTTAACTATTCACTTAATTTAAAATTTTCTTCCTCCCCCCTGAAACAATTACTTACCATATTGTTAACATTTCCATTTTTTTAATATGAATGCTCCCAGCAGCTAAAGGTGGTTTAATGCAATAATAACTTGAGGGAAGGGGTATGAAGTAGCACATTTTTTATCTACTTTCTTAGGGGAGCTGACATGGGCTTTTAACATTGAAATCAGGACTCTTTCTTGATTTCCATTTGTTGCATGCTCACAATACCATTGCTGAATATTGCATGCGTCAGTAGAATCTGGACAACAAATATTTTTGTCTCCCTCTAAGTATCTGTACCTGAATGAAAGCCAAGCTGTCTGTGATCAAGTAAAGCCTAAGCTGAAATAAAGGCAATAAATCTGTGTGGAATTTTACTTCACACAAGTATAAACAACATGGAGAAAAATAATTACAGGCTTCTAGGAGTGCAATTCAATTTCCAGATTTTAAAGGTCCTGTCTTTCTCATATCAGATGCTCAGCACCTTTAGATATGTCCTTTTCCTGTTTCAAAAAGCAGTGTTGTCATATGCCTAGACGGCTTCACTACTCAGTCCAGGATGCAGCTAGTGCCCTTGGGAGTATGCACTATTCAAATTAACCTTCATATTCAACAAAGTGTTAACGACAAAATGTTGACAGTTTGACTCCCCAAACTAATGCAGATCCATCTAAACAGCTTGAGTTTTACTGAGCTGTTTGCAAAACTAGAGAAAAGTTTACTATAGTTGACATAATTTCAACAAAAAAAAAGTCAGATTAAAAAGTAAGGAAAGTATCTACATTTTTATTTATTCTCTCCCATCTTATTGACTGCTTTTATTTTGTTACTTTTCCTAGTTGCCCTGTTCTTCTATTCTCTGTAAAGGACTCCTGCCAAAACCAAAAATCTCCATCCTCCCTTCCTCCTCCTAAAACAACAAAAACACATTTTCAAACCACAAGAGTTGTAAGCACTATAATTTAACTGTATGTGGCAGTGAGAATTCCTCATACAACTGTATTTTAAACATCTGCATGCTCTAGAAATAATCTGCAAGTATATCAAGAACACTTCTGCTGTGTGAAAACTTCCACACACATCTCATTCTCCCTTCACTCTGTTCCATTCTCTAAGCCATTTGGCTAAGGCAGGTTAAGCGACTTCCAAGCACATAAAAAGTACATGCAGTGGTTTGCTTTCCTCTCCTAAACTTTTTTATTCAGAAAAAAATTGAAAAACACAATACTAACATTCCTTTTAACAAAACATCAAACATTCTGGTCTACAGCAACCCTTCTCCCCTCCAAAGTCAAATCTTCTTGCATTTTTTACATATGAAGCAAAGCTGAAACGAAAAGATATTGCTATCAAGTTTCAATCAACAAGGTGTTTACTGCATTGTCAGATTCTCAAATGGGAAAAACAATTGTTCAACATTTTATAAACTGCTACTGAGAAAAGACTCACTTTTTGTTATTCACTTTTACAGATTTAAATTTTATTCTACAAGCATACTTATATATTTGTCTGCTTCAACTAGTTCAACCCAGGAAAAATAGGACCAATTTTGCCCTCCTGAATTTTTTGTTTCTCTTCCAGTTTTAAGGTTCAGAGTTTTCATCTCATAGCTGTGACAAAAAGCAGGGCAGTATAAAACGCACATGGAGTACTGGCTCATAGGAAGAAATTATGTAAAGAGCTTCTGTTCTTTATCTTCCCTCACAAGAAGGTTTATATGAAACAGAATGATCAGAATGGTACAGAAAAAAACATTTCATGCAGGATGGAATTGAACCTTGGGATTTGTTCCCATAAGCAGACCCTAAGGTCACCAGTAAGGGCTAGATGTTTGTATAAACCTTGAAAACATCAAGGACAAGCATTTTGGAAGAAGTATTAAAACATACTCTTCAGAGCTTTAGCAAAACTAACTATCAGTAATCAAGAAAATCCCATGTCTGAAAGTTTCTTGCACTTTTGTCTGAAGCATCTGGCACTGACAGCTCTCAGATGGGGGATGCTAGACTAGATGAATGATGGATATAATCCAGTCTAACAGTCTCTACATTCCAGTTTCACTATATAGGGTATTCTTCTCCACCATTTTTCCTTACAAACTTTTGCATGGGCTCGTCCCAACATAGATACAACATAAAGCAGATTTTTACAAGCATAATGTTATGGAAGACAAAGGTGCTAGGCTATCACTTAAGTCAGTTATTTTGCCCTTTACAACCTTTTCTTCTTTAAAAGAGATTCTCATTATGAAGAACAAACATGAAAAGCAAGCAATAATTATCAAGTATTTTTAACCAATCCAATGTTAAAAATAATAGAAAAATAGAAAACGACTTTCTAAAGCTCTTGGTCAATTTTTAAACTTTAGGCATGGATTTTAACTGATGCGACTCGAGGTCTATATTTACCTCTATATACGAGGTCTATATTTACCTCGCTAGAGCCATCACAAATCCAAAGGGCTAGTAGGAAACTCCAAGGTGCCTAGTCCCTGTCCTACTTGAATTGTAAGACTCACTAAAGGACTAATTCCCAACATGTGCTTGTCTGTGTCCTTTTTACCGGTGAAACACCAGCTCGTCATTTCACCCTTGCACTCCAGCTGTCATGGTAACTCATCCATTGACAAGTCCCTGAGTTACAGGAAAACAGTGTCTGGGGCAGAGCAAGAATGGATTTATCTGGGGCTGCAATGATTTTTGACAGCCTACAAAATGTTTCCTTGACTGTTTTAATGATGCCAATATTTTTTAATCCCTTAATAGAGCTCTGTAAAAAATACCCCAAACCCATAAATATTCAGTTTTTCGAAGCACATCTGATATCATCCTAAAACTGAAACACACGTTTGGTGAACTTAATTGAAAGGTTTGCCTTTTCCAGCAATATGCTCTTTCTGTCTGCAGCAGCAGAAAAGGTGGAAGCCTCTCGTAATACAGTATTACACAGAGAAGCACAGATCTGACTTATCCTGTCCTCAGTAATCAGGATGCAGATCAACCATAAAGCATTCCTTAGGACAATTGCTGAGACCAGCAGCTGCTTTTCAGACTATTAAGGTTTTTATTTTTTAGAATATTAAGGTTGCTCTGGACATTCCCTCAGACTTACAGTAACTAGTGCTCAGCACTGCATGACAGGGAAGCACAGAGTTATGTGAGATGCCTGGGAGAGCAAGAGAGCAGGGTACAATGCGGGGAATTTCAAAAATGCCTCAGAGATAAGGAGGAGGCTGCACACATATAGAAACAGGCAGTTGTGAAACAAATGTCACTATTTTTCACCCGGGCAAAAGTGTTATCCACAGGGCTGTGGGGATGGGCTCTTCAACATGTGAATGTTAGGATGTGATGGGGGACAGGGTGGAGCAGGGATTCCTGTGAGGCAGGGACCCCTCTGCCCTTGGGACCATATGCTCAACCCCCATTAAGCTGAACATTTTGGTGTCTTCCATATTAGTGCTTTAGGTAGGGTCAGGAGAGCACTGCCACTTCCCATCCATTGATTCACCATGGCAAGAGCAGTCCCAGATGTCACCAAATGGTTCCTTTTGGAGAAAAGCTGGACCAGCAAATGCATTCCAGGAAGTCAACTAATGCAGTCCAGCAATTCCTTGACACCTTGTCCAAGGAAAATCTCCCAAGCTCATAGTCAGTGGCCCTTGCATCACCACTTTCACTATGCAGGTCTGCTCTTCCTGTGTTCTTCCTGTGTCCTGCACTACGTGTAGTTGCTCTAATCTTGCCAACCTGCAACAGTCCAGGCAGTTAACATGAATTTACATACTTTGATGGGCAAAAGGCTAGTCCTCATTCACTATTATTAACTCTAATTGCTTCATTTTCATGTCTTAGTAGCATTAGCAACTGAGACACTAAAAGTGATCTATGACTTATTTTGGCTAGTTATGCATGGCCCATACCTGTCCATTGACTGACCTGCAAGGGATGTTTGTGCTGCTTCACAGCCTGCAGTGCTGTGCTGTTCAAAACCACATTTCAGACATCACTTAAAATGCACCCTTTAGTTCTTTCAGATAAACAGTGCAATTGAAACAGATGAATGTGGTGAGGACTGCTTGGAGCAGAGGCTGCTAACCTACAGTCTGATAACCAACAGTCCCTTTTCCCCTTCTGTAGGACAATGTTGACAATAAGATTTACTTCTGTGTCTCCCCAACATAATTTCGTAGGTCTTGTGCAACAGCATGATGTTACTGTTTTTCAAAATTTCAGGGCGGTGTTTAAATTTTAAAACCATGTGGTCACTTATGAAAACAACAGTTCCTTTTAAATTATGCCATAATATCTTTCACATTTTCTTTTACACATATGTCACTTCAAAAACAGCTCAGCATGCAAGAATAAATCAACTGTCAGTATTCATTTAAAGATATTCTGCTTGAGAATATCAGGATGTCTGTGGTGAAATATATTTAGATGAAAAACATTTCTATCTTTTAACAATGACAATTTTATCCCCTCTTTTTTTTTTTTTTTTTTTTTTCCCTTTTGCTCTTCAATCACATATATGAACTATGAGGTACTTACCCTGTTACTCAGTGCTACACATAGGTAAATTCTGCATTTCCTCTCCAAACACATGGAAGCTAGTGAGCTCAACTAAGGCTTCAGTTCAACCCAATTAAGGAAAAAATGAATTAACTACAGCAGAAGTGAATTAATTACAGCAGAAAACAATAAAGAGGAAGCTCAGGTCAGTGTTAATTGTAAGGCAGCTGTTTTTACAAGAGGAAGCTGATGAGCTGAATGATAAGCAGCATGACAGTGCAGACAGCTGCCCAGGGCCTGGTCAGTAGCTGGCAAAGCCCTACAATGGGAAACAGAATATGAGGAAGAACAGGGACTCTGACTCCAGGTAAGCACAATGCAGTGACTGATGATGACACCCCTATCCTTTCCTAATTCTTAACACCATAGCTCACCACCATCACTATAACCCAGTGGCTGGCATGTATACTTCTGGCTTTTATCAGTAAGGTGCATCCTCCCTTCCAAGGTCTCCCCACTGAAGAAGAAAGAGTGCAGAAAGACCAAAAATACCTGTTCCACACTTGAACAGATCTATATGTATTCTCTTCAAACTTGCAGTAATCCACAAGCACAAAGAGAGTCTTCTGTAATGTTTTACTCTGAATTCTCCAGGAAATAGAGCCACAAGAGCCTGCAGAAGTCCCAGTCTTGCTGGAATGTGGTCACCCAGCTTGCACAGGGCACTGCTTGGCACCAGATGAGGGCAGCAGCAGGTCCTTGGGACACCAAGGAAGTGGGCGGAGACGATATTCCAATCCCAGCTGACCAAAACCATGATGAAACAGGACAATAATGAAAATAGATTGAGACCCAGCCCAAATCACAATCACTTGTGTTTGTCAGGGACAAACACAGACCAGATGATGCATCTTGCTGGGGCAGGATGAGGATGCTGTGCCATTTCTTCAGCAACGTGAAACCATTAAACCCAAAATAAGAAGAATCTTTACCCTACTTTTATATGGCTGTGTTTCCATGGTTCCATCTCTTAAACTATAAACATTTCATGCTTTAAAGACTCAAGGAATGATTGTGTTACACAGGCATTCTTTTACTGAAACCCCATAAAATACCAATATGTTTAATTCTGCCTAGCTGTCCTGTTGCTACTTTGAAATACCCAGTAATCTCTACTAAACAGTCGTCTTCTCTCCCATGGGGCCTAACATAAAAATGGGCCCATCAGAAAAACAAATAATATATCATCTTTGTAGAAAAAAAATGTTAGTTATGTATGCTTGCAATCGGCTCCATTAGGTTTTCATACTCCCTCTACCCCTTGCTTTCCCTCTGACTCCCCTTCTCTTTTCAAGAACAATTTTTAAAGCAGTAAATGGCAGAATTCCAGGAGTTACTGCCAAAAATTAATTTAAAAAACAAGTGGGAGGCTGTGAGCTGAAAAAAAAAGAAAAGGAGTGGGGAATGCATTCCCTCTGCATATGGGACCTTCGATCTAGGCAGCATAACTGATGGCATGTAACCTTGAAAATAGCTCTTCAGTCTCTCTCTTCTGTCTACCAGACATGGCTGGCTGTACTGAGCTTTTCCCTTTTTCTGCTATGAGAGGAGATAAAACTTCACGTTTGCAACTGCAGCTTGCTGGTTTGTATGGAAGTCAGTACTCCTAGGTTTTAAATGTTCCTTGTTTACAATAGCGAGACTGTGGTTGAGAAATGGTGTGGAAAATTAGCTTTTAAGAAAAAGATTTTGAAAAGAAAAATAACTTGTTGTGTTTACAGAAGGGTTGATTCTGCCACTATGTAGTAGAGTGGATACTTTCAACAAAATTACTTTTGTTTATTTTTACAGCCTCACATCCACTAAAAATTAGTGCCTTTCATAGCAGCTCTCTGAGACAACTCTAAAACAAATAGACAGAAGTTATCCCCAGCCACAGCCTCAGCTGAGCCTGGGAAAGACTCAGCACACGAGGGCAGACACACTCTACTGGCCTCATAGGGTATCCCCGACATCATTATTGACAACTCATTAGGAAGATGCTTTGTACCCTTACTGACCTCTTCTGTCTCTTTTCAGTTCTAAAACAATTAACTTTCAACTAAAACAACTGACAGACTTGTGGACCTAAGTGAATGGCAAAATTATGCCCTCTATTATTTCTCCCATAATACCATATTATTTTATATGCTTCCTCGACCTTAAGCTGGTATCTTCTTGGATGTATTAGGTACCCACGGTCTCAATCCTGAGCTGTACTGGTTAGCTCAGAAACTGCCATTTAACAGGTGGATTTAGGACCACTTTCCCCCTATTTTTATCACCTTATTTTTACCTGCCTTGTAAGATATCCAATAGATTCTTCTACAGCTCTTTACAGATGTTCCTCATCTTTTCTGGTTTCAGTAATTCAGTTTCATCAGCAAATTTTTTCATGCTGCTCCCCACTGAACATAAAAGGTCCCACCATAGATCACCATTTAATCTGCCTGCATCATCCTGCTCCAAAAATTAGTACTTTATTCATATATTCGATTTCTTACTGTTTATCAATAATTTATCTGTTTAATGATCTTCTGTCTCATGTCATGTTTCTTAAAAGATTTTGGTAAAAAAAAAGTCTTTCAAAAGTCTCTGGAAAAATTAACAGTAACTGGTCAGTGAAACACCTTTTATTCATGTGTCTTTATGCCTCTTTTGAACCTGTTATCAGGTTTGTGTGGATGTACAAAGGCCATGTTGATTCTCCCTAGACAGAAGATTATTTAAACATCCAACAGTTTTATTGAGGGTCCCCTGAAAATGCAGGTGTTGAATGGTGGGTGCTGCTGCCTATTATATGTTCCCAACAAACCAAAAGCAGGTTGGTTAACATTCAGGCAGCACAATCAGACCCCCACACAGCACTCACCGCAGCTGGCTCAGCGAGAGAGGCAAGAAAGGCTCTTTCTGCAAGGTTTTATTCCAGCCGATCTCAGCCTGACGGGGACCCGGCGAGAAAGAGATGCACCACGTGGTGCAGGTGGCTTAAGAAGAGAAAGTGGTGGAGGGCACAGGTGAGGACAGGGCACAGAGGATTGGTCTCCAGGGGAGAGGGCACAGCCACCAGGGATATCCAACCAATGAGGACACAGGGAAAGGAGGCACCAGGGGTCAGTGAGACAGAAGTCCATGGGAAAGTCTGTCTTTTCCCCCCAGGAGAACTACTCCTATGGTAGTTAGTCACGGCCAATCAGGGCAGAGGACTTGGGAATTGACTGAGAGGAGACAGTTCATGGGATGCTACAGTCCCCCCTGGCAAATCTCCCTATACTCTTGAATGGCTAAGAAATTGACAGGCCTTGGAATATATTCAGGTTCAATAAATTAGTCTTTCAAATCCAGAGTTCAGGTACAAGGACCAAGACTGCTATCCTCATGGCAAAGTACTCTTGGTTTGTACTTCCAGCACCTCTTTTGTACTTCCAAATGAGTTTCCAAATTCTTCCTACCTCTGCCATGGCACTTCAGGACCAAATGGAGCAATGGTTGGCCAAGAGACAGGTTGCAGGTTGTCTAGAGGAAAACTTGAGAAATTCCTTGAGAAATGTGTCCTGGAAACAAAACCAGAACCAAGCTGCCAAATTCTGCACTGGTATTTTACAGATAAATCTAAAATAAAGTGTCATATTGCTTTACTGAAACAGTATTGCAACAGTGACACTTGTAAAGGTTGCAGCACAATGCACCCATTGTAACTTCTTAGTAATAATTACTAATAATTACAGAACAGAAGACCTGGCTTTCCACTTGATCTTCTTGGAGCACAACCAAATGTCTAGATTGACCACAGATGGCCAGCAAACCTTCCAGAAGTCAAATTTCTGTGTAATAGTTCTTCACATAGCAACAAGCAAATATTTTTCTGTCAATAGAAGAAAGATGAATACAAGATGGATACGAAATTAATGAAAGCTGAATCCTAAGTCCACCAACATGAGGATTTCTTTCCTGAATCTACCTACTAACAAAAAAGTATCAGAGTAGTTTCCGCCTACAAGGAGACAAACAGTTTCAAAAAGCATATTTGACACTGGCTGAGCTACAGAATTAGATTCAGCTTTTCCAAAGGGTGTGCCTGATGTTCAACTTCTAATGTTTGAGGTCATTGTAGTGATCCAGACCTTTTAGCACTTCTGAAAAACAGATGCTTTTGTAGATAAAAAAATACAGAGAAGGAACAAAGTGTAGATACCCATCCTTCATAAACATTTAAATTCTCTCAATTTTCATTAATTCTCTCTGCCGCACTCCCTTTCAATTCTGAATTCACCAGGCTCCTTCCTCTTCCCTTAGTCTTTGAGCAGGGGATCTGTGCTGCAGACCAGAAGGTCCTAGTATGTCCAACCCTCCCACCAAAGATCAAGAACTTCTCAAAAGCTCCAAAGGCCCCCCCTCCTCAATTCACTTTCACCCTCAGGCTCAAAAGTGACATCTTCATAGTTTCTGGGGAAAGCAGCTGTTCCAGGACATCATTCCCATGAGAGAGACACAGCCTCTTCTGACTCTGCCAAGTCCTTTCAGGATCTTGGAGATTACCACTGAGACATTCAATACAACTTCATATTTCACGGGGAGCCAACGTAATGAGTAACAAATCAGAGTGACACTTACTTGGCAACTGGTGCTGCCCAAATGGAGGGCTGCTCCACACAAGGGCTTTCTCCACAGAGCCGTACTTACTTCTAGGCATAATTCATACTGCTACCTACAGATGCAGACCTGATGTGCAGCACTGATCTCTGGGTAAAAGGGGGCACTAGCAAGCACAATTGGAGGAAATCCTGGAGAATATTCCTGCTGTTGCTGGCCTGACTCTCTTAGCAGGAGATTTCTGGAGGTGACTGTGTCCCAAAGACAGAAATTGGGAAAAAAGGAAATAAAGCCATAGTATCTGGAATGTCTTCCCAGCATTCTCCTTTTTCCATCTGTGTTAGCTTCCTTTCTCATCCATTACTAACAGACAGGCAGAGTTAGTTCCAATTATGTGACAGAAACTGGTAGAAAGTCATGTGTCCTCTATTTTAAGAATGTAGCTGGCTAGACATGGCAAAGCATCTTCCTAAATGCAATTGTAAGGGAGAGCACTGGGTTTAGCTATTCCTCCATTTGCTTTTGAAGAGCATTTGGGATTCATTCTGTGCTCCAATGACTGATTACTGAGTATTTTAAGGGACAGTGATTACATTACACAGTATTTTCTGTACATGTGCCGAGAAGACTTACAGTGAAATGACCCTTCAGAATTATTTTCCTTACCACCCACCCCTTGAATTCTGCATCATTCTTCTTTAGAACAAGTGAAAAGTCTATTTATCCATGGTCACACTAATATAGTGATGAGGAAATTAGCTACAGCATAGCTGGTTTTCTTTGAAATTTATTTCAAAGGTACTAACAGTACCTGTACATAAAAAAGCTGTAAAATAGGAGATTCACAGGATCCCTAAAAGAATGTTTCTAGTATATATCAAACCAGTATTATTTGATATATACTACTCACACTATTTTCTTTTAAGCTATAAACTACCAAAAAAAAAATTACCCCTTGTAAATTAACAAAGGTAGGATGGATACTTATACAAAAAAGTGACAAAACCCATGTGCATATAGTGATGTCAGCCCCATCCATGACACAAAAAATAATTATGCTTTAGCCCTGAAGAACAAATGCCACACACTTTTCAGAGCTGGTCTGTTCCTCTATAGGACTGTGCAGAATCCTCAGAAACAAGTTAAAAAAAAAAAAAAAAAAAAAAAAAAAAAAAAAAAAAAAAACCAAAACAGAGAGAAAGAGAAAAAGAGAGAAGACAGACTGACAGACTGACAGTTCAGTCCAAGAAACTGCAGCAGGACTGGCTGGCTCTCTGTCCCAAGCATCATAAGACTGGAAGGGAGAACTGGTTCTAAAGAGAAGATGACCTGGGATGACTGAAGTTTCATGCTATATGCCTTATTCCCCAGGCAGCTCAATTCAGGCACTGTTACCAGAATATCTTTAATCCTGTCACTGATAGTTTTGCTTGCTTACTATTTGCTATCATAGAAAATGAAGCATATTGCAAATGCTTCCCTCCACATTTGCTCCTGTGAGTTTCATTTTTAATGCCTTAAGTGCCTCCTGCAGATCTGTAGCGTAAGAAGATAGAAGTAGCAATAAGGTGTGGTATAATTGCCTTAAAAATGCTTTCTGTTTATACAGCTTTTTATTTTCCTCTGATATTTCCAACTAAGCATCAAAGAGCAGAGAGAAAAACCTCTGGTCCTTGAATTCCCAGCATGTTCCTTCCTGCCTCATTACAGACACTGTTGAATGACATGATAAAGCTGAGCTGACCTGTTTCAATCTCATCCATCAGCACAGGCACAACTGGAAACAAGCCCTCCTGGAGTAATGTCAGCACTTTCATTGACATCAAACCTAAACTACACAATGGCAAAAGGCAAAACACCAGAAAGCCCCGTTTGGTGTCCAAGAAACCCTGTTGGTGTCTGAGAAACTCTTCTGTCTCTTTCTTTCTACCCCCTTTACCACATGTAATGCAGTTGTTAGTAGCGAATACTGAGAACTCAGTACACTCTGAAAACTGAACTTGCCCACACATCCATCACATTTCTGAAAGTGTTGTTTTAGGCACTGGTGGTGGAAACGCGCAAAAGGTTTGAGAACTGGGCTAGATCCTCAAGTGGCAATAGTGTTTGAGGGCAATGGTGAGGCACTACTGAATGTCAGTGGGGTCCATAGCGCTTCCTCAAATAAGAGATGCAAAGACCATTGATGACTTTCCTATACACACGCAAATATACAGAAGCACTCATCCATTAATTTTCAGCTGTTTAATACTCCTTCTGAAGAGCCATAGCATCCATCCCATACAACCATTCAAGCAAGCCAAGTCCTCAGGAAAGAAAGTATAGTGGCAGTTTTGATACTCTGCACAGGCTTTTCTGAGGCACAGAAAACCATGCAGAGACACAGAAGTAGAGATCCCAAAGACGTGGATCTATATACCAGCAGTGAGGAACAAGGCAGAAAGAAAGCAAAGCTGAAGAGATGCATTTGAGGCTTTGAAGGCTCAGGCCAGGTTTTGTCCCTATAGCTCATGGACTCCGGTGCAGGATCAAACTCACAATTCCACTGCCCTTGTCCAGAATAATTTGTGAGGAGTCCAGTTGTGCAAGGGTAGATAAGGTCTTTTCACCTATGCATGCTTACTCCCCAGGTTAGCTGGGAACTCCAGAGCACCACAGCCAACCCTGTACCAAGATCTGGAAGAGGATACCATCATCCTAATGGAATCTCCTATGAAATGAGGTGGAAAACTACCCACCACGAGAAAGATTTTCTTTGGTGTAAAATCTTGATTGTGTTTTCCTTAACAGGCATTATTTCACTGCAGATCAGATTTCCCAATTTAGGTTCAACTGAGGTGGTATGGTATAATCAACAGAAAGCAGCTGCCTAGATCTTCTTAGAAGTCACCACCTGCACACATGATAATCAACTAGAACAAAGCTATGTTGTTTTCGCCTGATATGAACTGAGAACTCTGCAAGTTTTTAGCATTAGCTTTGAGAGCCTGTAGAGAGCATTGGTCAGATTTCTGAACACTATCATTTGTAGGCACACAGTGCATTTGTCACTGGGTGAGGCTGATACCAATGCAAATGTAAGCAGAAATTATGACATGTCCAGTTGCAGCTGTGGCTGTGCTGAATAGTATCTATATATTGCTGCAAGGAAAATACATATAAAAGAAGCATGCAAACACACGGAAAGTGAAAATGTCAAGGGTACATTTCAAAATAATGTGCTCTTGGTAGGGAACCCTTGGTGTGTACCAGCTTAACCATTAACTACCTACTGTATTTGGTAAACAAAATGAACCACAAGAGATAAATGGGGAGAAATCTATAATGTTATTGAATCACATTCAAAGGTACTCAGTTTCTTACTGTAATGCAATCCCTTTAAATTCTGATAGCCATGTTTTGTTTATTATAGGCACTGACTACAAATTTGAATGGGGGACTCCACTATGACAAATTATTTCTGACTTTGGGAGATACAATGAGCCGCGTGTGTTTCAATAAAGTCATAGCCACATGGCAATTTGAAATCTAGAGAGAGTGGAGTACTTAAACTAGCATGTGCATACTCCTAAACAACCAATCCAGTGCGAATTATACAGTGAAGTTTGCAGAGGGACATAATTTGTTTCACAAGCAAATAAACAAACAACATTTTGTTCTCTTTGTGGCTCCTGGAGTTATTATACAAGTCCAAAAGCAATGGTAATGCTTTTTATCATAAAATTATAAAGCAAGCAAAGCATTTAGAAACAGTAGGGGTCTTAATTGTGTAAGCTTACAAGGAAGCTTCTATTCATTTATAGCTTTAGTTCAAATATCATTACTCGTACAAAGCCCATCTTCTCTTTTCCCTTTCCTCCTTCCATTCCTCACCAAGGGACATACCATCAGATAATGCTGTAATTTCCAGAAGGGCTGAAACACATGGCAAAGTTTTACAAAAGCCATCTCTCCACACTGAATTTCAACACTTGGATCATTTACTAGGATGATAATGTGTCAAAGCACCATGGCAAAACTCCAGCAACTGTCCTCACACAGTTATGAGATTTACAATAGGAGAGTTTCCTCAAACTTCTCTCTTAAGAAGGAGCATTAAAAATAGATAATTAAAAGGGTAATTTGGGTCAATAAAACAATGTATTATAAATTTCATCTCATATAAGGAAGTCATTTCTTTCTTTTAAAGATGTTTCTGCATTTGTTTATCTGTGGGTAACCTGATAGTTATTCTTCACCTTCTCAAGGCCACTTTGTCAGTTCAAAGGAAGATAAAACCTGTCTGGATAATTAAAAAAAAAAAATCCTTCTACTTGGCAGCTTGTATAAATACTATCAGTCTCTGTTCTCTATTAACCTGCATTTCAGCTTGAGAAAACCTTCAATTCCTCTAAAAATTTACAAGGCTATTTGTTTCAACTCCAGCTTTAATGAACATCAGAAATTTCAGTGGAATCAAAAGCTGGCCACCAATTATTGAGTGTGCAAGCTTATCTTCCAAGTGTTTGCTGCTTTGCACCTAGATGTTGACAGGATGATTCCCTTGTAACACTTCACCACTGGATTTTCATAAATGGAGCACCAAAACATTGGTATGACTTATGACAAATGAAAGCATCTCTACATCTGACGATATGATGGCAGGTAGAAAATTGATGTTAGTTGATATTAGATGTCAATGATTCGTTTGATTCAGGTTGTTTTCCAACATTTAGGTGAAAACATGTAATATCAAATTTAGGTAAGTGTCAACATTCTACAACAGCAGCTTAGCAGAGATAAATATTTTGTCTACCCCCATGATAAAAAAATGAATTTTAAAAAACCAATTACTACGTGTCATGGGAAAAAAATAAGAAAGGAAAAATCAGAAGTTGGAATGCAAGTCTCATCTCTGCAGACAGATTAAATATCAGATCATGGCAAGAATTCTCTTATCCCATCAGGCATCACAAATGTCTTTTTCTAAAAGGTAGTGGATGGTAAATCTTATCACAGATTTGACAACGAGTCCCATATATTTCTAGAAGGCTTATGTGTATATTCTCAAATAATATAGGATAGTCACCAAGGTCATCACTGCAAGTCTGATCAAAGAGAAGTTACTATTCCTCACCTTAATAGCAATGCATACTCAAGCACAGGTTTCTGGTTGGTATCCAGAATACTATAGGGCTTTTTTTTGCACAGCTGCAAAATGCTCTTTCAGAGCTTCATGTCCAAGAAGGACTGGGAGATTTTCATTATGGTAAATATCTTGAAACATAAGGTTGGCGGGCTCAAAAATAAGCTACAGGTGCAAATTTCATAGTCAAAGGAAAAGGGTACTTTGAACTTACACCAGTCTGTGGGAAATAACCTGTCCCTTCCATCTGAGACCTACCATTATCTCACTGCCACTCCTGGCTGCTCCCCATCTTGGTGTGAGGGAAGAAGCAACTCCTCTCCAATTGCTCCTGGACTTGGATCCAGACTCTGGGTGCTATCTGGAGGGGCAAAGGGGCTGTGAGGAACAGATCTAGATCCTGGTTCTTATACCACTTTCACAGTAAAAACTACAAACACACAGAGAGATACACATACTCCCCCAAAAAAACCACATGGATAAATACAGTGGCACAACTGCAAAGAGCACCTCCTAATTACCATCAGTCAGTATGGTAGCATGTGTTTTTGTTATCAGTACGCCCAAAGCTATGACTTAACCACTGGGAAATTTTGAGTCTCCATTCCTACAGGAGAGAACACCACTTGAGCCAAGGAGGCTTCTATAGCTAACCTCAGGACAACTTTTTAAAGCAAAACAATTCAGTTCTTCACAAGCGTTAATTTTTTTCCTCCACTTCATGTAACCTCTGACCTCATGTCTGGAGGTGATGGATGAGATGAGACAGAGCCAAGGGAGAAGACCTGAGGATAGTTGATGGCATGCTACAGCTAGCAGTCATTAACAGGCAAGGTTTCCTCAGAGGGAAGTAAGAATTATTTCAAATCAAGAAAAATAAACACCAGAAGAATCAGTTGTGCAGAGTGGCTCACATAAAATATGAATGTGGCCAAGGTTTGCAAGCCCGAAGGGAATCCAATTTTGTGAGCTTACTGCAGAAGAATGCAGGCCCCAGCCCTAAGGTCTTATAAAAGCTCTGAAATGAAAGAGTAAAGCCCTTTCTGAACATACAGAGAGCACTGCATTAAGGACTGTAACCCACAACCTTTCGGGCAGTCCTCCAGTACTGCTGTGCCCTCTTTATTTCTCCAGCACAGGCAGAAGACAGGAGAAGGAAAGTGTTCCCTGGCAAGTGCTAAAGTGAGATTTTGGTATATGGAAAAGAACCTCTCCTGGTGTTTGTTTTGGCAGGAATAGTTTTAGCAGACAGTATTAGAGTCCCATCCACTTGCAGAGCAAGGCTACAGTTCATGTATTATTAAAACTCCACGGCTGATCACTTTCCACACATCAATGCTACTGGAGCTAGCAGAATCCAAACAATATTGTTTGGTCATTTTTTCCTTAAAAAATACAATAACATTTTCTCTAAATAAAGCAAGTTTGTTGGCTTCAAGCAAGGGGGGCAACAAGACCCTTCTAAATGACAGTGCTGGGCATTCAAAGTTGAAACCTCATATCTTTCCTTCGCAGGCACTAAAGCTGCCAGCAGCTGCATTGTCTCATTGCCTGACCTTGCACAAGTGAACAGGGAGCCTGGGAGAGGCAGATGACCCTGGTCTATCATTAGAGCTGCACTTCATGGTAAGGCTGCTTCCATATGTTGCTGACCCATGGGCACTTAATTCTCTGCACATCAAAGGGAGCTACAGGGGTGAGAGTACTTTGTCTAGATATTCTAGCCCAGTTTTGTGCCTGGTAGAGTGAAGTCATAACAGAGGCACATATTCCTCAGCTTCTTGGTGACAGATCTCTGGCTATCCATCCTACTTCCAATCCCAAGTCACAGGTCACAGATGGTGATGTAGGCTATGGATGCATCCTAAACGCAGGCCTCCCTAGTTCTTGACAAATCTCTGTGGGATCTCACCCTGGATCTCTAAGTTTCTCCATGCTCTGATGGAGATGGGGCAGAGAAGTTTCCAGAATGGAGGAAAATCTTTCAGTTTTCCACAACCCACTTGCCCCACCCCTCCTCTCAAACACAGCAGTAATCCTAAGAGACAGCAGTTTTGCCGCCACATCCTCCAGCACGCAAAGTCCTCTGCTCACAGAGTAAGCTGACCACCTTGGAACCCAGAAACAGCCATTCAATGTAAAGCACGCAGTTCACTTAAAAGCTTTGGTATTTACACTGCCATGTTGCCTATCTTTCATGGCATCTAAAATATGCCTTGTTGGCTGATTAGCTTGGAGAATCATATATGGTGTAGTGTTAGTGAAACAGTGGCATAAAACAATAATAATCATCCCATGTGAATGAAAAAACCATAGCCTTTCTTGGTCAAACTTACTATAAGGTTTATTTACTAATGTCAAATACAAACATTCTGCCTTTCTCCTGAAACATATCCTTCAAACTGTGTATACAGTACTGTTTTATTCTGCCTTGAAGCCAGAGTATGTTGTGTCATTTTACTTTTTGATAGTCTGTAGGCTCAAGTGAGAGCAAATTGGTTTCCATATGTTAGTACATTCTCAGAGAGCTCAGTCTTTCTCTTATGAATGGAAATGTCAAAATCAGAACCAATGACCCAGAGTTTTTTATACTCTAGGCCTGTAATTGGTAAGAACTCAAAACATCTCTCTGTTGCTTGGGCAAATAAAAGCCACTTTTGGAAAACATATTTACCCATGTCTGTTTCAAACAGTGATTGGCCAAACCAAACCTCAACAGGTTTTCGAGTTCACATCACGAGCTGGTGAAATCTGTGATCCTTCTACTGATGGATGACATGCAGCCATCAAGACTTGGAAACACTTGAAATTTGTTTATCTTGCCTCACCACTGTCCTTCTGTTTGTGCATTACATTCAGGGAAGACTGCACTGTGTTACCCTGCAGCTTGCTATGGAGGGATCAGATCCAGCAGTTTTCAGATAGCATTACTGGAGAATTACTTGCTTCCAACTGAATGTTGCTTCCTTTCTAGCGCCTTGATAGCTGTCTCACTTTAGGAAATATTTTGCAGGAGTCCTTGAGAGCCAAGATCCTCTTTGCACAGAAAGTCTGGGAGTAGGTGTATAAAGCTGACCAAAATGTCTCTCTGCATTCAGAGGATGATGACTTACAGTCACTTTCCTATCTATAAGAACTCTAAAAGACAAAGGCTAAAACGACCAACTGTTTGATATTAATCATTAAACAGAACTGAATCTTTTAAATGTCATACCACTACAAAACCATGAACATTTTTGTCAAACAAATGGAAAAGTTTGAAGAGCTACTGGTATTGATGGTTTACATGCAATACACCTCCCAGTCTCCCATTTCTAAAAAAACAAAAACCCAAGAAAATCAAACAGAATGCAAGCAGCAAGTCAAGTAAACTTCAGTTCCTCTAGCTGAGGGGCAGGGATGCAAAAACTTTTAGGCTTGTTATAAATAGTCAAACCAGTGTTACTTCAGCCTTTTATTGATTTTTTCCAGCACAAGTACAGAATTTCCAAATGAATACAGCAATGAAAATATTTCCATGTATTAGGATTTACATAAGTACTACAAATTTCCTGCTCCCTACCCATAGGCATTAAAAATAAAACCAGACAATTTCTTTGCAGGTGGCAAATGAACTGGTTTACATTTTTACAGTCCTAAAAATTGCTATTTATACATTGTAAATATTTATTTTTAAATATCAATAATCTGTATTTTTTCATTAGACCCTCCAGCTGCTATCAGTCCTTACGTAAAGGCATTTCCTCTGAAAAAAAACTCTAAGAGTTTTTCTCTCCTGTCAGAATTTTTTCTATAATATTTTATTAACAAAAGACACAACAAACACAACCTCACTTCAAGCTACCTAGAAGCATTTGGAAAGGTTTCTGTCTTTAAAAGTGCTGAGGTGCCTGGTTTGGTAGAGAGGATATCACATGAGAGAAAGAGTTCTTTTCAAAAATACAAAATGGAAATGGTTGTATACTTTAGAGAACTAATGCTCATTCCCATATTTCTTCCTTTGAAAAAACGCTTAAATTGCTGACATATTTTACAGAGAGGTTGGTGAGATCATGAAGTGGCCAAACCTGCATTAATATTTTCATAATACAATTAAAATAGCCAGGTTGGAAGAATATAGAGCTTTCTCTGACCTGAAATTAAACTGGGCCCAAACTGGTTCTCTCCCAGATTTGCCCTGAACTAGGACAGGGACACATCCAAGAATTTTTCACTTCTGCCAATACTGATAGGACACTTCTAAACTTTCTTGTTGAGTGTTCCTGACTCTTGGAAATGCCCCTAATCCAGTCCTTCAAAAAAAAAGAAGCAATTAACTTGTGTTATATAGTAACCCTTCCCATGGATAGCTCCCAGGATAGCCAATGCTGTTGTTCAGTGGTATGGGCAATGAAATTACCAGAGGCACTTTCTGGGTAAATCACAGCATGTCCTGACCCCTGGATGGGCTCTCCTTACATAGAGACCCTCCAAGATCAGCATAGCCGAAAGATAACCTGGTGTAGGCATGTTTGCATCTCCTAGAAGGCTTCCCAGCATTTTGATTTCTTCTTGATATTACTTTATCCCTGCAAAGCATCTCTCATCCACATTGCCTACCTGTGTGAAGGCCCTCTCCATGAAATCACAATCCACATGAAGGGAGACCACTGCTGTCACAGTGTGGAGGTTTTGAGCCTTGTGCCATGATGGCACCACAGCTTGTTTCTTGTTTTCTTTCATTCTCTTCACCTTTGAAAATAAACCAACCAAAATAAACACTATCCTGGGATCTTCATACGTTGAGTACAACAAATGAGCCCCTTCTCTTGCCCCCCCTGGCCACACCTCCCCATGGCCACATTTGCCCAGCAGCTGTCTGTATACAATGGCGCTTGGGGGCTGCCCTTCAAATGACAAGTCCTCTGTTTCTAGAGCTCTGCCCAGGACCTTTGCAGCCTGCACTTGCCTCTGGCTTCAAAAGCGCTGTCATGCTCCATGCACATATCTGTGGCTTACAAATCAAGGCCTGACTGCTGAGTCTGACTACCTCCCCCACTTTCATGTCTTAGTATTACTTACCAATATTTTCCCCCTGTCCTCACTTGAGGAAGGGAAGGGAGAAGTCTTGTGAGGGAAAAGGGAAATCCTCACCTTTGTATCTTGGTCATAACCAAACAGACTCCCTTTCAAAATGGATTACTTCAGTCTAAAAAGCTCTGTACATTTCAGCTGATTAATCATGTCAGAAAACAGCATTCAGTGTCCCCTAGAGTATAATCCCAACAGCACAACTCTTGCTTCTTGCTATTTTTGTCTCCTTACCAATGCTCATGCTGGCAACGATTTAGGAGAAATAATGAACCTCAAACAAGCAAAAGCAAAAAAATTGGAGCACGAAACCAGCACTTAGAAGCCTGTTTGTTATCTGATGCTCAAGTGTACCAGGAATAGCAGAGAACTGGAGGAAAGAAAAAACTTATTCTGCCCAAATACATGTTCTCAGAATTGTTCCTTGTGAGCAGAAGAAACCGGCAGACAAAACAACATTCAGTAAGAAGGTAAAGAACAACAGTATTAAAAAATTTTACCTGAAAAAAAGTTTCTTTCTACTTGATGTTCAAAATAAAGTGCCCAAATTCTACTGTAAATAAGGACAATAATATGTAGGAAACTAAGTTATAAGCAAGGCTTATAGAAATTTTGTAGCATGACAAAAGGACATAAATTAGTGGCATGGAGAGTTCAAGACAGTAAGATGATTCCTAAGAGTGCAAGGAGTGAAAAGAATCCCAGTAACAGAGGCATTCCAGACCCAGAAAAAAATTTAATTACTGTTAGTAAAATACAAATCCCAGAATTATACCATATAACTTCATCATATAGCTCAGAAAAAGCGAAACTTCCCTCCTGCCACAAGAAAATTAATGAACAAAACAACAATAACAAAACTTCACATACCTACAAAAAAAAAAAAAAAACAAGGTCATATTAAACAGCTGCTGAAATAAGCAATTTTTGAAAAATTAAAGTAAAACAGGTATGAAGGACTTGCATCCAAAAACTATACAAGAAGTCTGGATGAAGTGTTCGTGTTTATGTATTGAGATGGCTTAGAATATGATAAATTCTATACCAGAGAACTGATTGAAAATTAAATGCTGCAAGAGAGGCCTAATAAATGGGTCTCCTTGGTAGTCAGAGATATGGCTGCTGGGCTGGGAAAGCAGAGTGGAGCAGTGTTGGGAAGTAGCACCTGTACTGCACCTGGCTGGAGATTCACAATATCTTATTGTGAAGAAAATGGAGGCACTGGTGCCTTCCAGCTTCCAGGGACACTCCACACTGCTGGCACCAAAGGTGATGACAGATTTATACTACACTTATCAAGGACCAATGAAACTAAGAAACATGGAATAAAGTGTCACCCTAATTAGAATTGTGGTTCTTGCAATAGCTTTTTGCAAAAAAAAATTAACATTGACAGGTAAAACTGTAATGAAGCCTAGAAAGATTGCACTGAAATAAAATTTGGACAAAATAATCAGGTAGGATCAGGTTGCCTCTGAATTTGGATCACTTGGGAAGGTACATAGAAAGAACATTGTTTAGTTCAAGAAAATCAGCACTACACTGATTCATCTAGGAACAAAATGAGGCAGAGGTCATGGTGAGAGTTTACTCTGGAAGCAGATGCAGAAAAAGATTTGAGCTTCTGCTGGTTATTCAAGTGAATGGCTTTCCAATTCAACACTGGTCAACAAGTGTGGATATATTTGATATATTAAATGTGGGGATTTTGAAAAGTATCAGAATAGTCTCTTCTAGCCATGTACTATATGTAACATCCAACACTAAAAGCAAATTGAGCCTCCTTTACAGACATAAAAATCCAAATAAACTTAGAGAATTTCACACAAAGTGAATATTGACCCAGGTCCCTAATTTTCAGACACTGAAAATGTATGGTCCTATCTGCAGAGCTTTTCAATAATTTCTAACATTGAAATAATATTATTTCGCACATTATGACACTAATATTTTAGTATACGACAGTAAAAAGGTGGTTTTGGATAATGCAAAAATAGGTAAAGAAAAAGAGTACAAAAGGAAAAGTTAAGCTTCTTATCTAAAAAAGAAAAGGAAAAAAAGAAACAAATCTTTTTCAAGCCATGAAAGTTGTTAAATTGGGTTACACATTGAGCACACGAAAGAAATATTTAAAACCAGACCACTAGAAATATATAGCAACAAAGCCAGAAGTTATCAGAAAAAATAAAGGGGAGTATGACACCCTCCCTCCCCCACAACTTCTCTGTCACGTGATCATACAAATCATTAGGTCAAGTGTAAATATCAGTAATATATACTATACATTAAGGATAGAAATATAGGCCAAGACTCACGCTTCCTGTAGGGACAACTGAAATTTTAGGAAGGACTTTCCAGGAAAGTAGGAACCTGTACAAACTACAATAGGACTGAAAAATAAGAAATTAAATTATAAAAGTTTATTATGGAAAGAAAATGTAGAAATTACAGCTGCCAAGAAAAGAAGGCAGGAGGGGAGAGGAAGAACAGAGGTCAGAAAACTTCATGTACCAAGCACATTCAAGATAAGGAAGTAAAATAATACCTGAGGTGATAAGAAGAGTATGTAAACATCACATGAAAACCAAGTCTGCTGACTCTAGACTTCCAGAAATCATTGGTGTAACCTGCAAATAAGGTATGAGAGAGGCAACAGGCATGATACTTCAGGGAATAGAGAAAGATAAGCAGATGGAATTTTCCATCTTCTGGGGTAGAGCTTCCTGTCATGCCTGCCACCCCAGAAGCTGCCTGCATGAACAGCAAAGTTCCCTTGTCAAGGACTCTCTAGTGGCCTTGCTGAAAAGCTCCAGGCTGCTGAGCCTCTTCACAAATAGGAATGTCATGTCCATAGGAGTGGTGTCCCGTGGTGTCCAGCAATAAAGTACTGAGCAGCCTGCAGCAAAACTGACTGAAGGCTGATCCCCCAGTGCTGGGTGCTTTTCAGGCCTCACATGCAGGAAGAGGAAGAATTTCTCCTCAACTGAATACTCTTTGTTTTCCAGAATGTAGTATTTCATTGCCATGTGGACAGTTTTGAGGGATGAGAACAGGGAGAAGCTCTAATGATGTACCATCTCTACTGGGTAAAAAGGGACAAAGCAGGAGGAAGTATTCTCCCTGAAGCTTGGGAAGTGAGCAAAGAGCAGACAATGACAATCACAGCACAGTGACAGTCATCTTGTGTACTGCAGATACTGAGTCCATGTCAATATGTGTTCTTACAGTATAGAAATTGACATATCTGCATGACCGTGGCCTCTCTAAAGTCCCTGGAAGATTTCCTGCAGGGGTCAAGAAATTACTGTGTCATTTCCAAATGCCCAGATTGACTTTGTACTATCAGAGAATTATGACTGCAGAATAACAAATCCCCTTTACCAATGTTGTCTACAGGCTAAAAATGAAGTGAAATACAAGGCACATGGAGTCATCAGCCACTAAAGAGTGCAAAAGTTTGCATAAAACCCTTCTCACTGGGGCTGTGCTGCGTCAAATAGTTCTGGGTTAGGCCACAACAGACATTTCTGAATAATCATTTTTCTTAATGGCTTCTGATGTAGTTTTTCTACATCTTCTGCAAAATTACATATATTTCACAAGTTTTTCCAAATCTTAATACCTTCAGTTTAGAGAACAGAACCTAGCTGCTGTGCTGATAAAGCAAATTGAAAATTGCAACCTCCCTAAAAAAAAGTCAGAAAACTTGGGTCATTCTGCTGTCAAAGATTTGTATTGACCATTGTCCAGCTATGCAAGCATTCCCAAAAAAAAGTCAAAGGCAAGATGTTTAAAAGCATTTAGTTCTCTTTGAAGTCAATAGTCAATCTTCTAATCCCACAAATCTCAAAGATTCACTTCCCTGTAATATATCTAGTCCTCGTATTTACAGATTATCTGGAAAGAAAAGAACATACTGTATGCACAGAACATACTGTATGTATTCTTGCAATTAACATTTCCCCATCAGCATTAAATGGTCCAAACAGGTCAAATTTGGTCCAAAATCACTTTCATTAGAAACCCAGCACTCCCAGTCTGCATTTCAAACAGTGGAGCCACTTATATCTCTGCAGAGAAATAACTGAATATTACCCATGATGGATGATCAGTCCAGAAGGAATACAAAAGCAGACTTTGTCCCATAAACTATGTGTCATTTATGTTATTTAGTTTACTCCCTATGTTTACTATGCAAAACACACAAAAAAGTAATAACTTAAATTTTTAGTTAAAAATATGAAGTAATTACACATAATTTTGTGATATTAAGTAATTCTAGCATATCTTGCAGGATGAACTACTGAACTTCAAACAAAAAAATACGAGTTTGATAATGCAATTATAAAGTAACAGATGAATATAAATAGCCAGTGAAAGAGAAAATGCATTTCACTAGCATTTCACTAGCTTGAAATGGCTAGTTTTGCAGGGCATCTATTAACTCCACAAGAACTTTCAGAGCCACTAGAGAATAACTGCAAAATGCACAAAAGATGGCTTACAGCTCTAATATTTCTAGCTTTCACAACTAAATAATATCAATAAAAAAAATGTAAAGCAGCACACAGAGAGAATAAAGCAGAGAAATACTTAAGTGTACCAAATGGGATGCTGGAACTTTGAAGAAAGGCAGAGAAACCTAATAAGAGAGAGGAAAAAC
Organism: Zonotrichia leucophrys gambelii; assembly: GCF_028769735.1. Classification (NCBI taxonomy): domain Eukaryota; kingdom Metazoa; phylum Chordata; class Aves; order Passeriformes; family Passerellidae; genus Zonotrichia; species Zonotrichia leucophrys. Next base: position 49,606,051 of record NC_088200.1, read on the forward strand.
ACTTGTCCCAACTGAGCCAGCTAATCAGTGAAGAAGGAAATAAGAACACTGCTCTGGAATAAGAAATTTCAGAAAAGACAAAATATCCACAGCCCTATGTGAAGAAGTGTCTCAAAAATGTATCAGCCCTAATATAAAAAAAAATAATAATAAAAAGTAATGAGCTCAGAATGCAAAACAAGCCCAAAACAAGTAATGGAACTAAACATAATAACAAAATCCTCCCCACTACAGCAAATTTACAATTTGTATCAGGAGTCTTACATCAAAAAATGCTACAGGTCTCTTTCTACAGATTTCATGAAAAAATGCCTTCCTTCCCTAGGAATAACTAAACACAGCTTCAGTGTCTACTAAAGTAGAAGCACCACTCATGCAAGTCAAACAGCAAAAAGTTTAACATTGAGTTTTAATAAAAAAGAAGGTAGAACAAAGACAAAAGCCATAGCAAAATTTTTCAGTTCTGTTGTGTAAAACTGAAGAATCATTCATAGCACAGTTTCCATATCTCTTAGATTATTTTCAAGGCAGGAAGCAGAAAAACAAAATTCCAGCTAAAGAAATTTATTCACAAAATAACAAAAAAACACCCACAGGGTATAAGGACACTTCATAGTTATGTGGCAATAACAACCCCACAAATTAGACTGTATTAGCTTGATTTCTACATACAGGAAAAAAATCACATTTAGCTGATTGGTCTTTTCCACTTGGCAAGAAATTAATTTCAATGACTACGAATTGATTTGGAAGATTCTCATTGTCTAAGTTTTTTTTTTTGGAACACATACTTCTGTGGAAAAAAAGGCTGTTTCTCTTTTACTGGAAATCCTCATGGATGAGGGGATGCAGACAATATGTAATGCCTGTGAAGATTTCAGCAAGAAGGACAAGAACTTGAAAGTCATCACTCTTACCAACAAGAAGTGGAGAAGCCTGAAGACTTGGAGACTTCAGGGAAGAAAAGGATAGATAATAAAAGGCAGTTGCCTCTGCCATAAAGACTCTGAGTATAACATCATGCACATGAATATAGTCATGCTACTATGGAGAACGGGTCTTTGTAAGGAATCTGACAGTCTTTTATTAATCAGTTCACTGGCATAAGCAGCCTTTTTATAGACCTTCTTCTCTAGGCTGCAATCCCAGAAAAAAATTTCCAGGGAGAAAGCAGAAAAAGAAGTGTTACCCCCAGAGCTCTAGGAAGCATTTCAGGGAACCAGAGGATATTATTTTAAACAAGCCATGTTCATTAAAGCCAGATGTTCAGAAACAGATGCATAAAGGCCATATCTGAGGAGCAAAATATATAGCCTGTTTTTTTGGCCAAGTTGAGAGTCCTCTGGTAGGAATTTACATATAAGTAGACATATTGGCTGTTCAGCCCTCCAGAAATTTAATCAGTGTTGAATATTCAACTGACCCTATATGCTGATTATAGCTGGTATTCTGTTTAATAATAATAATAATTGTTCTTTCTTGTTTCTGTATCACAATGCCTACATAGGTTGGGTAAAGTCCAAATACACAAGTACAGTTCTGAGCTTGCACCAGCACATGCCATTTATGCTTGGAAGTGCTCTGTGAAAGCCAAGCAACAGGACAATGGCAAAAACAAGTTTTGGCTTCATTTGAAGTCTTATAGTTTGTGCATTTTAACAAGGAAAAAAGGGACATATCATGGCACATAAAGTTATGAAGATTGCAAATAACAACAGCCACAAGGATGTTATCTCTTCATATACAGGAGGGACATGAAGCAGAGAAAAGATCCTCAAATTTCAAACACCATGGCCAGCAGCACTGCAAGGATATTGGGGAAGTTGGTTGCATTGAGCCTGACTGGGGATGTATAACTCTTGATTAAATTACACGTACGCACAGTGGCATTCCCAGGCATGGTATGGGAATGAAACAGCCCATTTCTGTGACAGAGAGGCACATATGAACAGTTTGTTCAGAATTATGCCTGGGCCTTTTGTTCTGCCAGGTTGTGTCAGGAACAGCTTGAGGAGACCCCTCGTTGGAATGGGCCAAATCCATGTCAATAAAGGCTATAAAATCCTCTGACCACAAAAAACACCCCAGTAGCTGATGCCCAAGCTAAATTTCATTGGCATAACTACAACTAGAAGATATTCTAGGCTCCTCTTTGGGCAGGGCAACTAGGTAACAGAAGTTGTATGGGGACACAAAAGTACATATATGCTGTAAAGGCAGTCTGTGTCTCAGGAACAGTAATAAAAGTTCATTTGGAATCAGTCAGAAAGGCAACCCCTGTCCAACTTTATCAGCATTTTCTACTGATAAAAAATGTATGTTACATGGGAGCAAGAAAACAGAGCAGCAGTGATTAAAAATAAAAAGGATTCAAACATGTGCAAATGGGCTCTGACTGGAAAATCCTAGTTTCACATTGAAAAATGTCCCCTGCACTGAGATGACAAGCTAAAGTCCAGGCTAAATAGTGTCTGGACTGAAGTAAACCATCTTTTAGGATGTTTCATCTGCCCAAAACTAAAAACGGTGCTCTCAGCTCTCTTTGTAATACTTGAGACTGTTATGCAGGCTGCCCTGCACACAACACCGGAGAGACAGACAGAGGTCTCAGATGATAGATACAAAGCCCAATTGTTATTCAAATTTATTATTATCATTTATATATTATTTAAATATTATATATTATAAATTTAAATATTATATATTATTTATTATTATAACAAATTCATTATTTGTTAGACAACTTGCAGGGAAAGGAATCCCACAGAGTTTCCATAGCTCTCTATGGATATTCTTCAGGAGAATGAACAGTAGACATGGCACCACTTTTTCCTGCTTAGGTTCTTTACATCTATGACATGTGATTTACTTTTTTCAGAGTCAGATATAGGATTTTTTTTGAGATAGAGAATAGATGGATCAAGCAGATCTGTAAAAATTATTCATGTGGACACTTTTAAACACTAATGCAAGTTAAAAAGAGAGAAATAACTCTCAGAAATACACTTTTTCTGCCTTAACTTGGAAATAACATCTTGGCCCTGTTGTTCTATGAATATACATACACAAAAGTATGAAAGAGAAAGTTGCTTTTCTAGCAAATAAATAAATGTTGTGGCCATCAAGATTGGCAAAACCTACAGAAAAATCTTCTACCATAAGTACATTTGGCATACTGCAGCCACATTCTAGATCTACAGATGCCTAAAGACGACTTCAAAGAGATGAGAATAAAACATGATGAAGAGGACAACTGCAATGGTTATTTAGCTTAGTACCCTTTGCCCACAAGCCACCCCCACCACATGATGGGGATGATGCAGGGGCCATACTGAAACACAAAAACACCTGTTTGTGATATGTACTCCTTATATTAAAAACCATTCTCTTCTCTGACAGTCTGGTGGAAGATGACTTCTCACTAATCTGCACTGAATGTAGAACTGGTTGCTGACTATTCAATGGCTTTTCTCCAGCTGCAGTTTTTGCCTTTTCTTTACCTTCTCTCTCAGAGCTTTTGTGCTTACAAGAACCAAGTATCTGGGTTTGACTAGATCATTGACAAATTATTCATCATAGAGGGAAGAGCTGATGAAAGAATAATCTCATATTCACTCAGATGTATAAGATCTTATGAATGAAGAACCAGTATTCAAAATCTGCATCTTAAATTGTCCTGAAAGGGGCTTGCATTCTTAATTGACTTTAGCATTTGTACACACACACAAGACAGACTTGCACCATGGCAAGGACCTCAACACTAAATGACTACATTCAGAACTCTACAAGGTCTTTTCTCTGCTTGATCTAGTAAAATAATCAGGTTTGGATATTTGCCTGTGCAGAATCCAGAGATAAATGCTTTACCATCATGTCTGTCACCAAGGCACAGCTGTCAGGGATTCAGCCTCAAAATAACGTCATCTGGAAAAATGCACCTATATGTCCACTGTTGGCATAAGCCCCCTATTTGACCTTTCCTATGCAGAATATAGCATTTTATATACCAATTATTTTAGCAAACAGACGATCAATGGCTTACCATAGGTATTCATTTACTCACCTTTTAGACTTCTGCCCACTGGGCTAGAAATCAGCAAATGCCCATGTCCTTAGCATTTTTATCTCTGACAAAGCAAAGTAATTACAATGTTTTTCTTATTTTTGTCAATATAAAACATTTCCTCAGAACTCCAAATGGACGTGAAACATCACAGTCCTAGAAAGACAGGTCCCCAGCTCAGAGACAGGTGAAAACGGAAGTCATGCATCACACACAAAACATTTTGGCCAGTACTGGATGACTTCTCAGAGCGCTCCAGAAAACACTGTTTATCACTCTTCCACTTCAAACATTTCCCAGGCAACAGCAAGGCTTAATTCAAGACCTGGAAACTACATTCTTCTCTGCAGCAGTTTTCTTCCATTACCAGTAGCTTTCAGTCACCAGAACAAAGTCACACATCCTCTGGTCATGAAATCATAGTTTCAGGATCACATGAGTACACCCTATCCCACTGCACTGGAGCATCCATCTCAGTCTCAGCTCTCCGTTAGATTTAAAGATTCTTCTCAGTTCGACCCTTTTGGTACAAGAAAACTAGCTATAAGATGAAAGATAAACAATTGGGCTATTTATTTCCTATTTATTTTGAGAATCTAAGTTTTTGGTTTTGACTGAGGACAGATTATTCAGACTATGAAATAGCTGCCAAATTTATCATGAATGGCATTTAGCTGGCAAAGGGTGTATTACTGCCAAATGCCTAACACACTGGGCATATTGTATTTGTACCATCTGGGAGAGTAAACAGTGACAGGAAATAACCACAAACAGGTGTTAATGTTAGCCCCTTAAGGGTCATTAATGAAGTATGGCATTGAAAGAGCCCACACACAAGTCCTGGCAACTGGAGAAGGTGGGATTCCGAGGAGTGTAAGAGTTTATCAATTTGTCACACACAAAAAATCTGTTCTTGATTGCATCTCCTCTACAAGTTCTTTTCCCTCTTGCCACACCACATCCTTCAGCTGATCTCCTTTTCAATACTCCTTCCTTTTCCCTTTTTGGCAACAAGCTGTGTCCTTACCCCAGACAACCAAGTCAAACACAGTCCTGAATTACTCATCTTTTTTAGAAAGCCTATCAGCCTCCAAAGACAACTCCATGCTTTCATACATTCTTCAGAAAAGAAATACTGTCTCAGTTTCTCGCTAGACATTTTCAGAGACATTTCCACATTCACTAAAATAAAAGGCCTCTGGCTTCTACAAGGTGTGATCCATATCACTCTACATCACTGTTTCCCCAGTGCATTTCCAAGGCTGCTTGCCCTGTCCCAGAAGAGACCTGAGAAGGAGTGCATGACAGTGACACTGCCTGCTTTTACAATAGTGTCACACAATTCCAGAACAGAGAGGGTCCAGATTACAGCATGGAAATGCAACGGGTACTGTGAGGTGGATCTATCCTGACACATAACTAGCCACATCCTTTTGAAACATCAAAGCAGAATATATGGAGTACTGCCCTTTATCTTCACAGAAGGTTAATAGATTTCCAAAGCAAATGTTAATACTTAACACAAAGTCATTTAATACAAAAACAAACACAAACAAAAAAATAATTAGGGGTAAAGTATAAAGGAAAATAGACTAATCTCCAGCTATTTTCCCTATTCTCTGTCTCATCCTATGCAAAACCACACATTTTCCCAAAAGGACTCTTGTTTTCAACAAGTTTTCAGACAAATGTCACCTAGCTAATATGTAGTGTTAATGATGTCTCAGAAGAACATGAGAGACAGAAAATACATACAAGGAAAAGTAGGCCATGGAATCCTTTTCTTGAGGAGGCAGAACCCAAATCATGAATTTCAAACTGCAAAACTTCAGACTCTCTCTAATTCAGGCTATTAGTATTACAAAGAACCCAGGTGGGCATGTGAATTTAGCCATTCACTAATAATGAAGCCTAACTGCTGAATAGATTAAATGTTTCTAAAGATACTCTCATTGATTCCGCTAATGTTTAACAGTAGGGAAGGAGAATATTTTAAAGGCCAGAAAAGAGTTCCCTTTCTTTACTTCTCTGTCAGAATAGTACATGAAGCACAGTCATAGATACGTAATTCAAGAGTTGACCACAAAATTAGGATGTGTAACAACTGCTAGCACAGAATTGCTGTCACTGTTTAACTCTGCGTGGCTATGTACAACACTCCCCACCTGCAGTCCTTGGGCTTTGCACCAGCATGTGTCAGAGCACCACAGGATCAGAAATGCAGCCATGCCAAATTCCATTTTGAGAGAAAAGAAAGTAAAAACAGTAGGAGAGTGTTTGGGCTTATTTGAGGGGGTCACTGGAGCTGTGCCTGCAAAGACCACAGCCCCAGACTTCCAGGCACTGGCCAGCGCCCAATGCCTTCTTGTTACTTGAACTAAACAGATGCATACTTTCTTACACAGGTCATTTTCTAAACTAAGTGCTTTAAGAAATTAAGCCCGTGCCTTTCTATAAAATTGCAGCTCACCAGTTCTTCATTAATTATAACCAGTGGGGAAAGAAAACAAAATGGAACTTAAAGGAAATTTAAGAAATATTTAAAGGGAGAAATCTGTTTACATCACACCATTCGTGCAGTTCTGATATCTGGTTTATTTCCACTCCAAACAATGTAAGATTATTCCTGCACCAGTATTTTGGCTTTCTTCAGTTACTCTTACAACCTCTTTTTCATCTATGAAGTTAAATTAAACTCAGGAAAATCCAACAGGCTTCAGTGTAAAATCTTCAGGTAGAAGCTAAGAATACTACGGCTGTTAAAATTGGCCCCTTTGTGCAGATTCTACTCTGCTGTTTTTAAGCATGTGAGTATAGTCTGTTTTTCCAAATAGCCTCGGCAAAATTCAGGGTAGAGAACAGATGGTTTGGGAATGCAGGAAAGCTATCCAGTAAATAAGGCTGCTGTCTCCAGAATCCCTGAATTTTTTGTTGTAGGATCTGGAAGAGTCATAGAAAATAAGGCAAGAAGAGGAATGACTGCAGATCACAAATCTGAGTGAGTGGAATTCTTAATTTTGGAGCATTAAATTTCTTGTAATGTTATTAACTTTGCTCTTTTGCTGCAAAAATAGAAATTCCAGACCACATGGATTCTTGTTTGGGGCTAAAAGAGCCCTTGCTTATGCATGCTTAACTAGATAAGCCAATAAATGAAAATATGAAACATATTTTGCCAGTCTATTTCAACATAATTGTCTGGCCATGGAGGAGAGTACAGATTGGAAATTCTACATTCAACTCAAATTCTGGCAGAAAGCATCTTCTACCTGAGGGAATGGTACTTCAACAAGATCCTTATGCTGCTTTGCCCTGATAGTGATGAGAGCTATCCTATCTGTTCTAGCATCCGATCTGGAAGAGGCCCTTAACATACCCAGTGGGGCAAGTACTGAAAAATGCTCATCTTGGAAGTAAGTATGCTCTTGCCATTCTGTGGGCCTCCTACTGGTATTATGGGCAGCTGGAAAGATGTGACAGAGGATACAGAACCCCCAGTGCAAGCTGAGATCTCTAGGCAAAATTTAGCTCAGAGCCCCAAAAAAGATTTTATTGAGCAAGCACAAATCAAGTTTCTTCAAAGGTACAACCTGATCAGATCAAGTCTAGAGAAAGCACCATCTGGCAAAAGAGCAATCTACCTGCCACATCAAAAACTTTTCTAGAAAGCATGTAGGTCTTCTCAATAACAACAAAAAATGTTTATTCTCCTGTACATATTCCCAGAAAAGGCAGACCTTCTTGAGCTTAAACTTTAGATTCATATCAGCCCCAACCAGCCACATAACACAGAATAGTTCTCCTCCACAAGATGTGAACTTTCTGACAACTGAAAACAGCGTCTCAGAAAACAGTAGCAGTCATATTGGAAGTATGACATAACTGAAGAAACTACTCTTTCAAATAAAGGTTTTTCACAACTTGCAAAGTTTGTGTATTTTAATGAAATTTGTAATACACAATTTACGGTATATGAGCAAAACAGTGAAGACTTAGATACTGAAGTATATCTCGAAGTAAGTTTAAGCAAAGAAAAAATGATGGCCAGCTGTCATGAAATTAGACCTTGTATATGCTGATGCAGAGATAAGAAATCTCCAGACTCATGGTCCACATTAATCAAGTGTTCCACTGACAATGTGTTCCATTTTCATCAATGTTTCGCAATATTCTCTGTGCAGCCTTAATACACATAGTTCTTCTTACAGACATAAAACAAGCATTTTCCCTGTAAAGAAATACAGACTTTGCGCAGCATTTGCTCCAAATTTCTCACAAAAAGGTTAACTGCCATCAGGAGATCAAGTCTTCTTGTTTCAACTTACATAGATTTTTAGGAATTTTTTATCCATTCTAGAATAGCAATTAAATTTTTGATAAAATTTATCAAGTGTCCCTCAGAATACATTCACACAAATATCTTGTGAATATTTTAAGCCAGCTGGGAGAACACTGATCAAAAACTAGGTCAGAGTGATTCTCATAGAACTGGCCACATCAATTGGGATCTCAAACCCAAACTGTCTGAAATTCTACTTTACAATTATGACAAAAAAGTCTGCACTTACACTATGACTGTACAATCAGGGGAGATCCAAGCCAAACTATGCAGTGACATCCAAGAAAAATCAGGATATACTGTTTTGTGAAGCAGCAGTTACTGTCCTCCTTCTGAAATTAACAGTAAAGGAGTCAAAGCAGATGGAAAATAGAATGCAGGAAAGGGCAGAAAGGCCTGAGAGGGCTGATTAACTGACAAGATATAAAGAACTTGATTCTTGTGAATTTGCAGCTTTTAAGTCATTCAGGTAAAGGTAGTCTAATTCTCCACAATAACCAATGCAGCAGTAAATTTTAAAGGAGCAAGAGTAATTTGTGTGGTACAGAACGGTATAAACAGGATTTGCTGGTAATTGCCTCAGAAAGGCCAAGAGTTTATGGGCATCAGAACCAAAATATTCTTTTCTTCTCAGAAAGTTAAACTGTCATAGCAGAATTTAGACAAAAGCAAGTGGTGGCATAATGTAGAGAAATTTGACCCACGACAGTGTTTCTTCACAGTCATGAAGTAGAGAATACCAGTAACTATCACAGGTCAGTTGGTGAGGAAGAGGTGTTACCTTGGCTCCCCTGTATGCAGAGTCTCACTCTGCAGAAACCTTTCCAGACAGCAGAGTCCACAGCTAAAACCCTCAGGTCACACTTCTTCATACACTGAAGACAAAAGACGTGACAACAACAGACAGTCCTCTCCAGTCCAGCACTGGGCCAAAGAACACTAGCTTTCACTTACAAACAACAGATAACATTATATGAACCTGCCTGAAAACACAAAAAATTAATCTGGATACATGGAATTGCAATTAGAATAGAATCCTTATTGTTTAGAAAGCCTGAATGCCTGGAAAATAAATGTATTTTGTTTAAATTCTGTCCTTAGTTACAATGCCACCTGGACAAAAGTATAGCTAAATTAAACAGTCTAAGGAAACATCTGTACTCTGCTGCAGTACCTCCAGAATATGCCAACAGCACCACTCTGTGGATGAACGGTGAATGTTCTGTAAACTCATAAGTTGCCTTTCCAAGCCTTAGATCAATCATGCTAAAGAAAAACGCAAATACATTTTTATATATACATATATATGACTGTTGCCGTGGTATAAACCTGGCCTCACTAGAATTTAATGAACTACCTTATTTTTACAGCAGTGTAATTGAGAGTATAAAATGGCTTGCCCACGTCATGTATGTGGCATGCCTTCTACTCATTTCCCGTAATTTCTTTCAGTATCAGTGAGAGAGGCTGCATGTTCTGAATTTGTAACAGATGCCTTACACTGTACCAAAATGAGAATTTTACTCTGAATCCCATCCTAGATTTGCACCTGAAGCTTCTCATTAGTGGTAGCTGCAGCACAATCCATGAAAGGCAAAGTACAGAAGGAAATCAGCAAATGTAAATACTTAAGCCAATCTTCAACTGAATTCCCTGGATCTGCAAAATAGGGGCTAAAAGCAGCTTTTTTTCCAGGTCTGGGAAGAAATGAGGGCTGAGACTGGGGGATAAAACTGTGGTGACCATATAGCAGCATGTTAGGGCCCATGCTCTTCAACATCCTGGACAACCCCTGGAAGGGGTACTAAGTTCACAGATGATACAAAACTGAGAGGAGCTGTTGACTCCCTTGAGGGCAGGGAGGCCCTGCAGAGAGACCTCAACAAATTAGAGAATCTGGGAAATTACCAACCATACAAAGCGCAACAGGGGAGAAAGTGCTGGATTCAGCTCCTGGGATGAGGCGGCCCTGAATGTATGGACAGACTGGGAATGAGATGCTGGAATGCAGTGTCATGGAAAGCGACCTGGGGGTCCTGGTCATGAGCCAGCAGTGCCCTGGCAGCCAGGAGGGCCAACTCTGTCCTGGGGGACACCAGGCACAGCACCACAGCTGGGCAAGGGAGGGGATATTACCGCTCTGTTCTGCACTGAGGTAGCATCACCTTGAGTGCTGGGAGTGCTACAATGTGAGAAAGACATTAAAGGTAAAAGGGCCCTAAGGGGAAGCTGTACAAGGAGCGGGTATGATCACTTGGTCTGCTCAGCCCAGAGGAGACTGAGGACAGACCTCACTGCAGTAACAACTTCCCTGTGAGAGGAAGAGGAAGGGCAGGCACTGATCTCTCCTCTGCGGCAATCAGTGACAGGACTTGAGGGAATGGCCTGAAGTTGTATCAGGGGATGTTTAGGCTGGATATCAGAGAAAGGTTCTTCACCCAGAGGGTAGTCAAGCACTGGCACAGGATTCCCAGTGAAGTGGTCACAGCACTCAGTGTTCTCAGACAAATGGCGTGACTCCTGGGCTGGTCCTGTGCAGGGCCAGTTGTATTCAATGATCCTTGTGGGTCCCTTCAGTTTATTCTGTGTTTCTGTGAACACAAAGAACTACAAAATTTTCTCTTGAGACAGACTGGCCTCCCTAAATTGGACACTCCATCCTGACAGCCAGCTGTCTGGACTCAAGATAGAGTTGAACACATGTCAGCCAGTAATCCCACCTGACGGAGCTCAGTGATACATAAGAAGCATTTCCTACTTTCCCATCTCCAGCTACAGCAGTTTTAAGTAGGGAATCCATCCAAAATGAGTGCAGGGCTCTGTGCTGTCTTGACACTGTCTCTGTGCATCCTGTGGTTTATTTCACACCAAAAAAAAAAGGGCAGCTACAGTTGTTACAAGGTTGTGCTTTTGCAAACAAATCTTACCACCTGTGCCATGCTCAGCCTGACTTTATGGAATGATAGAATACGCTGAGTCGGAAAGGAGCCACAAGAACCATCTAATTGTCCCTGGCCCTACACAGAGCACCATCCCCAAGAGTCACACCATGCACTGGCAGCATTGTCCAAACGCGTCTTGAACTCTGTCAGAACGGTGCTGTGACCATTTCACTGGGGAGCCGTTCTAATGCCCAAACACCCTCTGGGTGAAAAATCCTTTCCTAATATCCAAACTAACCCTCCCCTGACACAGCTTCAGGCCGTTCCCTCAGGTCACGTAACTAGTCATCAGTCAGGCCTGAGCACCTTGAGAAACCAGTGCAAAAATAATTGTTCCTGAACATGCCTAAATTCTGGTTGTCTATCAAGTGCAGCGTATACTCATGTATTATTTAAGCAGTGATTATCTCCTGGGCTCCCAAGATCATAGGCAAAAATTACAGGAAGGAAAAGCCACTCTACCATTAGATCATACATGGCAAATTAGTTTCTGTATGTAAGTTTGAAGGAAACAGGCAAAAAACCTCAAAACCAAAAATCAATACCAAAACAACAACAACAAAAAAAAGCAACAAACCCCACCGGAAAACGCCACCAGGGGTACTTTGTTTAAATTGTTAATTACTGTTCTCTCGGCTGAGCTTTTCCCCGACACAAACGGCTCTCCCCAGCTGGCTCTGGCGTGCGCTGCTCCGGGCGGCGCAGAGCGAAGAAAGGAGAGGAGGGAGGGCTGCAAGTGCTGCGTGTCCCCCTCTTACCCCTTCGCCCCCCGCCACCCGGAGCGCCTTTTGCCTGGGGCAGGTGCTTGTCAGCTACGCAGCAGTCCCTCAACTCCCTCCTCACGGCAACTCAGTCTAAGGCCCTGTCAGGAGGGTCTGCGAGCGCCCATGCCGGCACAACCTCCTCCCTCTTCGCAGCTCGCCCGCCGCCATTTTAAGGCCCCAGAGGAGAGCTGAGGAAGCCGCTGCGACCCTCGCCCTGCCCTCACAGGGGCAGCGGACACGTCTCCGGCCTGGGGGCTGCGGTGGCTGGCTTTCTGTTCCCGAGTTCTGGCTTGGTTGTTAAAATTAAATATTGTTATTTCTTGTAGTGGCGCCTGTCCGGCATTAGTGTCTGGCCTGAAGGCAGCAGTGAGCTCCTCACGGCAGGTTGCCTGAGGAGGGCAGCACGTTTTCCATTGTCCTGATGTCATATTTGGCGTTCCTTCCAGTTTTCGCAGTTACTTAATAAAACGGGAAGCGGGGGGAGAGCACGGGGACGCAGCAGCTTTCTGAATTTCTCCGTGTCAATCAGTTTTCAGGTTCTTTTTTAGATCTCCTCTGCACTATTCCTGTTCAATATCAGAACGAGAATAATACTGTTCAGGATGAAGACACAATGAAATTCTGCAAATGTAGTAAAAGGCTATTTCCGTCCTCCTCCTTCCATGAAATGGACAACCCAAAAAGGAAACAATTTTGGTTTTGTTGAATTGTTGTAATACAACAATATGTTCAATTGAGATTTGGAGAGGAATATGAAACACAATGAGGGAGAAGGCCTCCCCTGCACTCCTGAAATAAATGGATTTCAAATTGGGCTTCCTCAAGTAGACAAGAAATTTCATGGACTAGGCAAAGTGAAATTACTCTAAATGCAATGGCTGGTCGTATCTAAGGAAGGAGGGCTAATAAGTCAGTAAAACCCACCTTGTCTTTGTATAAGATGTTTTTTCCACAGAGAATTTCAGACTGTTTAGTCTGTACATCATGTGTATGCAGAAGCCATGTGACCAACAAAGTATGGTTGGTATGGTAAGGTCTTAGACATCATCTGAGTTACAGACTTATTGAACTTATCATTGCTAATAAAGTTCAGCTTCTCTTAGCCATTCACAAAGCACCTGTTGTGTATAATTACCTGCAAGTGGCAAGGCAAACCAGAAGATCATTTCTTGTTAGCATGCAACTTGCAATTAAACATACATGCTAACTTGTATAAAGATCAGTTAGCATGCTACTGATCTTTATACAACCTACTTGAGATTTCTTGCCCAAGCATTTCTCACAATGCTTGGGCGAGAAATCTCAAGTGGGCTGTATAAAGATCAGTTTCAGTGAGTGGCTCAACCAAGTCATCTCGAAAACTCATCTGTAATTTCTAACCCATATCCCTCTTCTGTTATCTTGCCACAATGTTCAAGTTCCTCCTTTGCTTTCAGTGTTATAACCCCAAGTGTATTCTATGCCACTTTCCACACCACCATTTCCTACAGCCTCTAATTAAAGATCCCTCCGAATAAAGCCTTCTGCTTGAACAGTTAGGAGTGCCCCTCTGAAAGGCCTCTTTTGTGGGTGACCATCTTGTGGAACACAACAAAGACAAGGCACTACAGAAAAGACGCTGTTTTACTTTGTAGCCACTTCACTTGTCTCTGTCTCAAATTAATTAGCACTACTCTGTTTTCAAGTGTAATAACACTTCGGTGAGGTGAATGGAGCTTTTGGGGAGTAAAACTATAGCACACCCGCCCACCAGCCTTGAGCAACAAAGCAGACTGCAGAAAGTGGTCATTAGAGGTAGTAGGTGATCAGGGGTGAAGTGGACCTCAGGTGAATGGGACTGCAATGCACACACACAGCCTCCTGAAGTACTAGCATTTATATTATTCATTATTAAGAAAAAGGTTCAGAGTGATCCTTACATTGGTAAATTATAAATTAAATACTATTTAATTTCCCTGAAAAACCCACACATTCTAGTCCATGGGGTTTTTTACTTGACAATTGTTTCCTGATGACTGTTTCTTGTTCTGCCTATGCTTAAAATTTCCCCTGTATCCTTGAGCACCTTAGCAAACTAACATCTGTGTCAGTGGAGAAGAGGCTACATCTATCTGAGTGCATATGCTGAGGTCCATATTAGAGCTACCGAGTTTGCTCCATGAATTAACTGCACTTGAAAACAGTGCTACAGCAAAGTGCATGCAGAGACTGTATTGAAAGACTGCTGAAATCCAAGGCCTCCATCTGTAGGGTTGTACAGGTCAATACCTTATGCTTGTAGCATGAGTGTCATAGAAACAAGTTGCCCTGGAGATACCCAAGCTTCTCTAACGAGCGTTCACCCGTGGAGCAGCTCTTTTGGAACCCTCCTGAGAACAATTCTCTTCTTTCTGTTGCCATCATTCTTCATGTCTTGCTCACAGAAGCTAATGTGGGTATAGCACAGTGAGTACTGCAGTTTTCATTCATCCCAAAGGCAATCATCTCTGTATTCTCTTTGAGTAAATCTCCAGGGATGCATAAGTTCACCATAATTTGCATTTACTCATGAACAGCATCCCTGTAGGGTTATTGAAATTGCATGTTATATTATTTGAGTCATCATAGCTCTAGCTGAAGGCCACAAAACTCAAAACGGTTGCATGGTATTGACTCTTGGCCATCCTGCCATGGGTCAAATTTTGCTGTTAAATATCTAAACTGCAACAGCTTTTGAATATGAATTACACTTCTCCTCCTTAAATATATAAAGTGCAACAACTTTTGAATATACACTTCTCCTTCTCAGTTATGAATAAGAACAGGAATTGACCTACTCATGTTATTGTCATGTCCTCCCTGTACAATTAACCTTTTGGACAGGAAAATTCATATATGTGGAGTATAAACTCTTCTTTGAGGCTTTGTTTTTATTTTCAGTGTAAGTACCCATGCTGCACTGATTTGATTTGAGCATATGACTGCAGGATGTTTCATATCAAGTCAATAGTAGTTCTGGAGTAAATTTAGTTCTAGCAGGACCAGGTTTTGGAGAATGTCACTCTCCATGCAAGAAGACAGAAAACAGGCATGTTTGTATGGTCTAAAGGACCATAGTGTAACTGATGAGTCTGCATCCTGAGTGCTCCCTCTTGTCCCCACTGATGGCAAAAAACATCAGTGACAGAAATCAAGCTGGATCTTTTTTCTCCTCAGAAAATTAGAAGGAAAGTAATGAGCCTGCTGACAGATAACCTGTGAAGAGTGAGAATGGTGAGACACAGCATAATAATTATTCAATATAAACTGTTAACCCTGCTCTTCCAGCAGACACTGTCTTCTCCTCCTACTGTTCTTTTTTGCTCTACCTGCTTCTGCCTGGAGTCCTGACTGGACAATGGTATAACTGACCCCACTGAAACATTTTCCATCCTATGCTTGTTGCATTCATGGTTTAACATTCAGTATACTCATAGTTCAGCATTTTTTGTGTTTGTCTAGTATCTACAAATGCAAGATACTGAGAAATGTGGAAAATAGAAGAGCACAACTGCAGGGAGTGGGGTGGGGTATAGAACAGGGTCACCTGTATCAAGATGCAGCTGTCAAAAACTTGTGGATCCTGATCAAGGCTCATTTAAACCCATACATGTGTCCCAAGAACTTCAGGTGATAACCTGTGTGATTATGTTTTTTCGTATAATTAAGGGTGTATTTGATTATTTAATCTCTTTATAATCCAATAAAGAAAAAAATAAAAGTTTTGGTAAACTTTTGGCTTTAGAAAAAGTCCTGAAACCTAGCTGTTTTTCTCAAAAAGCTCTTTGCTGTGACTGATGCTTATGTTTTGTAAGTGTTCCCTGAAGGCCATTATTCATCAGCACAGTCTTCAGCACAATCAAGTGAGAGACTCACAGTTTGGAACTCTTTCTAAAAAGCCTCGCATGATCATGTCTCCCCTTGACCAGTTAATATGACTGACCCCAGCCATCACTCTGTTGCTGCCTGTTATTGCCTACTTGCCCTTATCAGTCATGCATGATATGAAACAGTATATGAACTGACAACACACCTGGGTGTGTGTTTCTTCAGCAGCATCACTTGAATGAGCTACTCTGGACATAAGACTTCTGTTAATCTTCTGAGTACAGATACTTCTGTGGTCTCGCTGCACCTCGTGCTGCTATTTCATGGTTTGTGGCTACAAATAATTTGCTTTTATTTCTTCCTGTAATGCCAATCAGACCGAAGTTTGCATGTTACAAGATGAACTCTGCCTTGCATGTGATAGTTACTTGAACCGGGAGCGATACCAGTGTACACTACAATTGTGAAAGTGACAGATCGCTGGGTGATGAACAAAGACTTGCCTCCAAATTGCTAGTTGCACCAGGAGTATTTAAGATCGCTACAAGTTGGTTGTTTGTTTTGGGTTTTGTTTTTAATCTCAGAGGTTCTAAATCTCTTAATAAAACCGAAGTGGCCATATTGATTTCTCCCATGTTACAACACTTTCAGAAAAAGATTTCTCAGACTATTTCCCTGTTTCCAGGCAACCTCGCTGAGAAGGAGAAATTGAACATTGTGCTAACAGATTGACATAAAACCTTGACAGCTATTTTTAACAAATGTAAATCTAAAATTCTGCACCAAACAGCTTCATTCAAAATCTGTGATCTCGGCTACTATAATACCTCTAATTTATTTCTTTTCACTTTTGCCTGACACGCACAATCCACAGAAAGCAATCCAGATTTACAATTATTGGCAGGATGATATGGGCAAGCATGGTGCTTGTTAAAAAATATCTCTGACAGCTTTTTCCCCATGTTGGGAATAATCTGAACTAAAAAGACAAATTGATTGCGGACCTGAAGATAGCTAAGAGAAAGTGTGTCTGGAGTTAACAAAAATACTGAAATTTAGGGTTTTTTCTCTTTTGTAGATGCTCTGGAGCTCAGTGTGTATACAAGTGTGATCTGTCATAGGTAAAGATAAGAGAACAACTGTAAATCCATTGTCAAGATCAAACAAAAGTCCTGCTTCCCTCCAACCCAGAACAAACATGAGTAGATGGTTTACTTCACCCACATGATTGAGACCTGAAGAGCAATTGTTTGTGGGTAACTGATAGTAAGCCCAGTCGCCACTTCTTGGCCTGTCCGAGGGGACATTTTGCCAGGCAGGGCAAAATGGGGATCAGCATCCCCAGTGTGGCTGAACTTCTTCTCCCAGTTTTGTGACAACTAGAACATTGTCTTACATGAAAGTATTAGCTAGTAGAGTATACTAAAATGATATTAAAAGTATATTAAATTATATTAAAACAGAATAATGAAACACAACACAATATTTTATTCTGCTGAATATCTGATTCAAAGGGGTCAGCAGAATACTACATATGGTACCTTAGTGTGAGTCTGTGGAGCAAGTACTTCAGCACAGGTAATCACCACCAAATCCTGTGAGTCTGATTCTCTTGCTTCTGTCCTGAAGGCAAAATTCCCATGAAGTAAACTTAATTAACACACAATGAAATTTTGTTTTATTTCTATGGTGATTACGTAACTTTTAAGTCTAGCTAGGTAACAATAAGATAAACACTGAATAGAAATGAGCTAACGGGGTGCTGCTTGGATCAGGAGTCAGTGAAGATAATTTCACAAATTTTGCCAATCTGTTTCTCTTAATATCTGATCTATTTTTCCCTGGTTTTGGTTTGTTGAAGTAAAATTCCTAGACTTTTCAGTATTTCAGTGTCTTGCCTTTGCCTCAGATGTGTTAGCAGAAATCTGCTTTTGGCCTGTTGAAAAGCAATTGTGCCCTATTATATGTGTCATGTTTTGGTAGACTTTAGCTACAGGGCCTTCATGCTGAATAATACTTCAGAAACTAAGGTGGTCCTGTTTTTGAATTGCTGCATTTTGATCAATGACATTGGATGGTGTACAGGTCTCTTCCCTCTCCTGATGCAGCAGTTCACAGCTTCAGGTCCTGACATTTGGATGGGCCTCTACGTTAGAATGGGCAAGGGTTCTCCGTTCTCCCAGATCCCTCAGTTGGTGGTAGTTGATGCTGCTTCAGTGGTAGTTGATGCTGCTTCTGGAGTCTCATCACTGTTCATACATTTTAATTGAGAATTACTTTTTTTATTCAGCTCCTTTGTTCTGTGTTCATCAGTAGTTTGTTCATAGTATCATAGTTACATCTTGATCTTTGTCTTCTCTT
This sequence comes from Zonotrichia leucophrys gambelii, assembly GCF_028769735.1. NCBI lineage: Eukaryota > Metazoa > Chordata > Aves > Passeriformes > Passerellidae > Zonotrichia > Zonotrichia leucophrys. Next base: position 49,624,366 of record NC_088200.1, read on the forward strand.
TCCCTCTATTTCATGGAAACTGATTTAAAGTAATTGCTTCTAAGTAACAATGATTGAGAGAATGTCTAATATGACCATCATTAAAAGGAACATGTTCTTCATTATTACAAGAGAAAAACACAGAGCTGTCTTTTAGCCCTGAAGAATTTAAACCACTTAAAATAAGGGTCAATTTGGTGACTATGGAAACTGTAACTATTCTGCTCTCTAATAAAATGCATGTCCCATGCTATCAAGTTGGCTGGGTAACTGCATCTTAATCCTTACCATGCTTCATTAATGAAAGCAGAAGTTTAAGCCAGATGTGGGGGCATGTACTTTGGCAAAGTAGCTTCAAAGGATACACTATCTAACAAGACAAGAGAAGCAGCACTTTTGATGCTGTTTAAGAGTACTGTTCTTCTAATGATCAGGACATGAATTCAGGAATGAGCACTCTTGCTTAAGTGGTAGGGCAGTACGAGCATCTGGTGTCCATGAGTTATCTGGATGTGTGCTACAGAAAGGGGTTTCATTAATTGTAGCAGAATATTGGATGTCATTTACAAAAAGCTGCACTTTCACATGAATATGGAAATGTAGGTATCATAGTTATGCCTTATATTAAATAAAAAATCTGTGAGTATCAAGTTCTTTCACAGGTCAAAATAGAAACCATTAACAATCTGCTAATTGTTTCTAATACTGGGGAGATATTTTACATTTTTCTTTAAAACTCTAAAAGCTTTCCAAAACATTTTAAGTGCCTAATAATTCTGTTTCAGTAGTATCATTTTAATTTTCAAAACTTAAAAATGGCTTGTAAGGAGTTAGAAGTGCAATAAGCTTTATTATCTAATGTTAGTGCTCCCATGGACAAGCAATATGATCTTTAACATGCAAAGCACAGCCATAAGACACTTGCAACTTTTGCAATGGCAAGAGAGACCTTTCCAGTCTGTGGGAATTCCTCTTCCCACATTTGGTATTAACTCATATATGCAGGTAAGTAGAACTCAAGTCTTCCCAGCCCTTAAGTTTTGATTTTAGAATATGTAGCATCACTTTAGATAGCTAAGTGTTCAGTCCACAATTAAATACCTACTGGTCTTAGCCTTCCGAGTCATGGGTCATTCATATTTCCCTTTTAATGCCAGTGGAAGTTACTCATCACTGTTATGTAAGAGTCAAGTGCATGGAAAGTTCAGTATCCCAGTGGTACCCAGGATAGGTGTGACCCAGGTAGTCTGAAGTGCTGGATGGCCTATGTCCCACTCCTTAGCAACATTTCATTTAGACAGACTTCTTCATTTTTGGAAAAGTACTTGTGCCACATTGAAATAATGTTTCATTTGCTGTCAAGACGATTCCAGTGGATCTGCTTCAAATAATCAGTTTGAGGTATGTAGGAAAATCGGGTTTTTTCTTGCACTACGCTGTCAGGAATAGAGGGGCCAGTGGGTGGCAGAGCAGTACATCAAAGGGCAGGAATCAAGTAGCGCTGGTGAAGAATGAAGGAGCTCAGGCTGAAGCAGAAAGTCTCACATGAAACATGATGCTTAAATGCATCTGTGTGTCTGGGATTCAGAGAAAATGGTACTTTGCACTAAGCATCCAGGTTGTTTCTTCATTATTCTAAGATGGCTGCCTAATGTTTACATAAATTATATTTTTTTAAATAGAACTCATGGTTTTAAGAGAAGTTTCTTCTTTCCATGATTTACCTGCTTAATGTGACAAAGAGACAGGTATAATAGCAGGTTTCCTGACAATCTAAGGGCGAAAAATATTGTGAGATATTCTTAAGGCTTCTGACAAGTTGTTGTATTCAGCACAGTGTGAAGACCTTTCTCCAGGAGGCTGTGCAGATACTCTTTGGCTTTTTTGTGCTGAGTAGAGTGGATTAAAGGTTTTCACAAATATTGTCACTGGAGCATTAGATGTTAAATTAAGTACTGACTTCTATGAAATAAATTCAATTTTTGTGTTAAACTCTGAAAATACTAGTTTTTAGACACTCTCATCTATATATCTGCACAAGGGAAGATTTTTAGTGGAAATCTGTATTTTTCACTGGTTAACAAAAAATAAAACAACCCTCTAGCTGCAAACATTAAAATATAAGCACTTCTTTCACATATTTGTGACAGAAAACAGACTTCCTTCACCTGCCTAGTTCCATGGAAAATATTACCTCGAGTCATCATTTGTCTTTTTCTCTCTTTCTCTTCCTTAAAGACTTCTGGTGGTTCTTATTACTCTTCCCTACCCTGAAATACAGGATACCTGGCAGTGTGTTTAGTAGCAGAAAGGAAGTTTGGTAGAAAGACTGAACTGGATGCATTCAGCAGTCTGAAATGCTTCTTGAGGGAGTGAGAAAAAGCACCTTTACTTCCACAATTAAGATCATTTAACAGATAAGTCTGTTCTGGTTTGGAGGAAAATCTGTACTTGAGAAAGTAACAGAGCTGCCTTTCTGCATAGTGGAGCACTGATGACATCCTGCACGTTTTTGCAAGAAGTGAAGAACAGTATCTTTACCTTAACCTGTACCTCTAGACAGTTGCTGCACTCCTCTAGGGTGCAGCGCTCAAGGCAAGACTGTCCAAGTGCAAGTAGGAAATGCTACAAAAATTCCATTTGTCGACATAGATCATCAATGAAAACATGTCTTAGTGAAACAATTTCAGTAATGCTAAATTACTTTACCCAAGATTTGTTTTTCAAGGGTGTTTCTGAACAAAGAAGATACTGGTATTTTAATTTCCAGTATAAGAACATGTCCATTTCCAGTAATCCATGCACTGAGAAATCCACTTACAGAGATCATTGTGAGTAAAATACACAAGTGTTCTTGGAACACAGCTGTGCCATGCAAGTGTCTGTGCTATTTAGGTCGAACTGTAATAGGAATTTCTAATTTCTCTAAAGTTCTTCTTAGGAATCATTATGAAATATGGAAACAGATTTTTCTGGCTTGAGATAAACAATAATCCTATATCAGATAGGACCCAGCAAAAGTAATAAATATTATTAAAACCCTAAGGATAATAAAAAAACTGCAGATAGAAAATCACATCCATATTGTATAATATTTATTACATTCATTTTCTTAAGGAAGACTGGATTATATGATCTTGTCAGTTGCCCACAGTTAGAATGCAATGAGAGCTTTGAGAGCAGAATTGCTGTGGAAGATCCTGAACTGAACAATGCATATTGATGATGAGAAAAGGAGCAGTTTAAGGAACATATATTGATATTTTTGCCTGGGCAGAAGTCTCCTTACCACTGACTGACAAATCAAGAGCACTAAGGCATGGCTGATTCATATCAAGGGGAAGGATGCAGTCGTAGAATAAGCAGTGAATTTTCCATTTTGAAATCAAAAATTCCCAGTTTGTGCAGCTACAGCTGCAGACAGCTAACTAATCCAATTGCCTGGATCCTACTTAACCAAAATTCCCATGCTTTTCACTTTAAAGAAGTACGATTAATGAAGCAAGGCTTTTACCTTTGATGTTTCACTTTGTATAAAGTTCCTCAAACTTCTGTGAGAAGGGAGGCACAATTTATTGGTTAAAAACCTGCATGTCCTGATCTGCAGTTCAGCTAATGCATTTTATGCCACCGGCTTTCAGACTCTTAACACAATTAGCATATCTTACAATGAAGCACATAAATAAGGAGTGCAACCTGAAGCCAGAAAACGAAAAATCTATCTCAAAATACATGTTTATTTAGGAGTGCAATCACATTGAAAGATTGACATAATAGAAATGTGCCCCTCTAGTATTCTGTTACTTGAAAATTATTTGTGTATCACCAGCTGCTATTGCCAATGGCAAAGATTTGTTGTCATGACATTTCAATTTTCATTATCTTACTGCCTTTTGGCCGTTTAAAAAGCCTTCAATAAAAACTAAACAAAACCAAGCTCTGGACCATAATAGCACACTACACTTCATAAATGTTGCAATTTTCAGAGACAAATAATTACTTGTATCATTTGTTATTCCAGAATGTGTAGAATCTGAGCAGAACATTTTAATTACTGGCTGAGTTCTTTGGTCTCCAGTTTCTAGTATGTCCAGTTGTTGATGTATCAAGTTTATCAAGACTAGAGATGCTCATGCAAGAATTCTACAGATTATATATTGGAAACCTAAGAAGTTTTGTACTTAATGCACCATATGACTGTGGAAAACTGTCTGTGATTTGCTTTAATTCTAGCTTAAAAAGCTAAGATATGACCACCCCACAATTCCTATATCATTCTTGTGTGTATTCTGAGCTGACAAGCATTTTAACCTGTATTTTGCAAATTGAAAAAAAAGAGCTCTCTTTTTAGAAATGGAACAATAGCAGCTATAAGTCTAAAATGCTCTTCCCCTTCGATTGTAATCCTTAATAATCAGAGCATAAAGCTCTTCATTTAGCCTTTCCTGTACTCTGTGAAATGCAGAGGATAAACAGAACTGCCTTTATATTATATTTCAGGAAATTTGCAGTGACTTTCCCCAAGGCTGTTGGCTAGCCAGTCTGGAATATAAAAAGCAAACTTTTGTGTGACACTAGAGAACAGATTCAGCTGTTAGATTTTGGCTAGCATTCTGCAGCTAAAGTCTGTTGCTGAGATCCTGTTGAAGGACTTGTGGAAAGTTGTTGCTTGGATCTGGGCATCAAGATTAAATGGGACAGCTCTGGAAAGAGCAGTCCACCATTTTGGTAGCTGTTTTAACAGCTGGGTTTATTTTGTCAAACCAAGCCTACTTGGCCAGGGACCATTGTCTGGCATTGATAACAATTTGCCTTAAATTCTTATAACTGAGCTTTTTTGCACTCTGGAGTAGTTTATTTTCATCTGTGGGGCCCCTTTAGAGAAGTTTATATCCTGTGGCTATTCCAAGGCATGTGAAAATATTGCTTTGGAAAGGACTAGCTGGTGGCAGACAATTCATGCCAATGCTCAGACACTTCTGCCCCAGCCTTGTTGGGGCAGCTTTTTCATTCAGGTCCCACTCTATATGTGGATATACTATATAGAGTGGTTGCAGTGTAAGATGTTGGATATAATATAGTGTTCATTTTATTTTCTTTTACTTTTTTTGAAATGTAAGCTAAAAGACTAAGTGAAAAAAAGGAGCAACACCTACTAATCTTTCCATTTCTAACCTTTATAGTCAGACTGGATGTCACAAAAATGGCAATGAGAGCTTTTCAAAACATTTCCCTAGGGTAGGAGCTGCTTGGCTTTAAAGAGCAAGAATGGATGTCTTTTCCTATTAAAAAAAACCTCAAGGCAGTCTTGTACAATATTGATATATTAAATTATAATCTTGTGAACATGTAGAAGATTTCAGATGGGTATATGGGGTCCTGTGTACTAAATTCCAGCCCTTTGGCAGTGGACATATTTCCCTCATCTTTTCAGATCCTTAGAAATAGTCCCTAAATCTGCAAGACTAAAATACCTAGAATAGAATAGAATAGAATAGAATAGAATAGAATAGAATAGAATAGAATAGAATAGAATAGAATAGAACATTTCAGTTGGAATGGACATAATACAATCATCTAGACCCACTACTGACCAATTCAGGGCTGTATAAAAGCAAGTTATGAAGAGCCTTGTGCAAATGCCTCATAAACTCTGCCAGCTTTGGCATATCAGTTACCTCCTAAGGAAGTGTGTTCAAATGTTTGACCACCCTCTTACTAAAGAAATGTTTCCTGATATCCAGTCTGAACCTCCTCTGATGCAGCTTTGAGCCATTCCTGTTCCATGTTGCTGGATGCCAGGAACACAGCAGCATTCCCTCTCCAGGCCCCCTGCCCAGGGAGCTGTACAGAGCAATGAGGTCACTCCTGAGCCTCCTTCTCTCCAGCCCAGACAGACCCAGAGCCCTCAGCCCCTCCTCACAGGATGTGCCTTCCAGCCCTTCCACCAGCTCTGTTGTCCTCCTCCGGACCATTCCAGGACCTCCTTCCCGCCCTTCTCAGAGTGTGGGGCCCAGCCCTGCACACAAGACTCAGGGTGAGGGCACCAGGGCTGAATCCAGCAGGATGATCCCAGTCCCAGCTGGTGATGCTGTGTCTGCTGCCCCCCGGGATGGGGTTTGCCCTCCTGGCTGCCCGGGCACACACTGCTGGCTCACCCTGAGCTGCTGCCCACCAGCACCCAGAGCCCTTTGGCAGGCTGCTCCACACACACTCCTCTGCCAGCTTATACCCGTGCCCAGCCTTACTGCATGCCAGGGGCAGAATCTGGATTTGTTCTTGTTTAATTTCATGCCACTGGTAATTACCCAGTGCTCCACTCTATTTCAGATCCCTCTGCAAGGCTCTTGTGCCTTGAGAGAGTCAGCAGCACCTCTCAGTTTGGTATGATTGGCACACTTGCTAATGGTGCATTCAAGTCCTGCATCCAGGTCATTGATAAAGTTGTTGACCAGAACTGGTCCTACAGTGAATTCCTGAGGAATACCACTGGTGATTGCTCACCAGGCAGATGTAGCCCCACACACTAAAACCCCTGAAGTTCTGACATTCAGCTGGTTTTTTATCCAGCACCCAGTGAACCTGATAATTTCACAGCTAGATAACTTGTCCAGAACATGCTGTAAGTGACAGTATCTAAGGCTTTACAAAGATCTAGAAAAACCACACTCACCAATTATGATGAAACCCAGTCATCTAGAAGCTTTCTCAAAACCCTCTAATTTTATAGATTACAACACGTTGTACTGACCTTTCAAAGCTTTCTGAATTAGCAAAACAAAGAAACTCACATGAATTTATTACTTATCATGTTTTGTTAGCATTTATTTCTGGCGTTGTGCTGCAAGAACAGTATCTGGCAGTATTTTTACCCAGGTGCCTAGCTTTCATGTGGTTTTCTCTCCAGGAGCTATTACTATCTGACCGTTCTTTCTTAATTTTCATTTGTATTACTGACCAAACAGATGCTCTCGGAGCAACAGAGCGACAACACTCGGAGAGTTCATGGCGTGAAACCTTGGGACCAGATCAGCCAGGAGAGTGGCAATAAATAAATAGGGATGGGAATGACTGAAGCACCTGAAAATCAAAGTTTAATAAAGGAAAATAAAAGGGTGCGAACAAAACATAAGCTGTACACTATGTAGAGCTACTCCAGAAGACAACAAAATAAAGCAAACATAACCTTATATGGCCATTAAGTCAGGGCAGGGAACCAATGAACAAAGAGAAATAGAAACATTACATATGGAACCAATCAGAGGGCAGGGTTCAGAACATAACCTCATAAAGAATAACTTAATTTAGAAAACTGTTCCCATCATTCTTTTCTTCTCACCCACCTCTCACCATAACCTGAGTGGATTTTATCTATCCTGGCATCCCAGTGTCCATGGTCCAATACTGTTACCTGTGGTGTGGCTACTTTCACAGTCTGTCCTCTCCAGGATAGACCACCACATCAGAGCAAGATTTTTTTTGTCAGTGTTGGTGCTGAGAGGGGAGATTGTCTGTACCTGTGTCATTCAAGAATGAACAGGAGTTGATTTAATCTCAAATATTAACTAAGAGACTGTGATAAATGCCAAGAAACAACACATTTCTGTGTGAAATAAGACTTCATTCATGGCATAATAGAAATGGTTTTTTTAGCAGTGGCCTTCCTTCATTGGCATTGTTCTCCGTACTTCCCTTTCATTTCTGACCAAGCTGTCAGAAACCTGTAGGTTTCTTTCATATTTTCCCTTCAAATATTGCTGTTCTCCTACATACTCCTCAAAATACATTCCCTGAGTAAAAGTAGGAGGTGATTAAGATACTGATGAAAGAATGGCTTTAAAGTATAAATAGAAGCTTTTGTATGTTACTCTGACCAACACACTAGAAAGTTCTGGCAATGTAAATTTCAATAACATACCATAGCATCTGGTATATTCCATTATATTTAAAATAGGCATCATTCTCCACATGAAGCAGTCATATGAAGATTTGTTTCAGAAAATAAATTCAAAGCATTTTTCAATGGTTTTGGGATCTATTCCATAGTTCCATTGCAAGGATTATGCTAAATAGGCCCAATAAAACTCTGAGAAACTATGAGAAAGAGAATCCAAGATTTAGAATAGTGTTGATGCCTAAAGAAACTATGCATGCAGTTAAAACAAGGCATTCCTTAACATTATTCTGTTGCTGTGTTTTCCACCTTTGCTAGGGCTTGTCTAACCAAAGCCCTAGCAAAGGTGGAAAACACAGCAACAGAATAATGTTAAGGAATGCCTTGTTTTAACTGCATGCATAGTTGAATGTTTGCAATGGTGAATGTTTGCAATATTGCTCTTTTACTAGGTTCTCTACAGGTTTCTCTTTTTAACTTGGGCTCTTCTCATACATGGATCCTGCCTTACTAGATACAACACATCACTGGAGAGGAACAGCTGCATAAGGAGCTCTGGCCCAGCAGTTTCTAGTGGAGCCATGTGCCACAGCTCCTGGTAGACTTTTCATGCATGGCTGCATGACAGTGTGTTGCAGTTCTCTGTTGCCCCAAGTAGCCAAGCTGCCCTATTGATCTACTGCATTTGCATTATCCATAGTACAGGAAAGACAATGTGACCCTGCAAGTACCAGGTGATTGTGGTCAAGGCCACTAATATTTTTATCTATCTGCATCTTTCAACAAATTAGATTGTATTTGTGTGAGGTAAAAGGAGCCTTATCAATCACAAAAGGCAAGGCTCTGAAGGGAGGTCAGAATGTGTGACGGCTCTACCTTCAGAAGTACAGGACGTTGAACTGTAAATACAGAAAATGGAGAAAGAGGAACATACACTATATTGGAGCACTTGTTTAAAGCAAGGCAAAAGACTGTGGGTTAAGGCTCTAGGGTCTGAAAGTAAAGCCTTAGTTTGGGAAGATACTGCATATGTAGCTAGGTCTGATAGGCAGTTTTTGCTATTTTACACAAGTATCTGTGCAAATTTCATGGCTTGGTATCAAGGTTTGCTTGTCAGCAAGGAGGTAGCTCTTGGAAGGATTTTTTTCCATGAGGTTTTGTCTAACCTGGTTCCTATTGTTGTAGCGCAAATCTGGAGGAGAGATGGTGAGCCCTGCAGAATGAAGCCTTGTAAAATCACAGCTATTTTATGAGAAAGTTGTTTATGAAGTGCAAAAATAGAACAGGGACAGTACAAGCAGAAAGCAGTGCTGTATCCTTTAATCTCTATGGATATGCCTTCATGCTCAAGCTACATTTTCAGCAGTGAGGGTAATTTGTACCATGTACAGCAGATGCACTTGTAATGAAAGCAAATTATTTGTATGGCTTTCATCTCTCTTTAGCATTAGACCTTTTTTGAACTTACATAACCTTAGTCTTCTGAATTGCTTTCTGTCTAGCAGGGTTTTTTCCATAGCAGATCTGCCCTGATAACATTTTTTATTGATATGCACAAAGAATTTGGTTTTTATGATAATATCTCTTGAAGGCAAAGCACACACAGTGCTGGAGCTTTTTTCCCCCCATTTGCCTGTGGTTTTTAGCAATTAATAAAATGCTAGGGTATGTATGAGATTGGTAGATCTTTATGGAAGAAATCACTCACCCAGTGACCATCTTAGTCCTTGCATAGGTCTAATAAATAATGAATTACAATATGAATGGTAGGTTGTGGTTGCATTATATGTAGAAAAAAATTCCTTGTAGAGTATTAGGGACAAAAATCCAGGTAAAAGAGGAACCTGTAACTCCATAAGTAATTTTTTAAGCAATTCAGCCAACATACCTAGACAAGAGATGGGGAAATGTGTGCCTATGCCGGCTGGTCACTCTAGACTTGGAAAAGTTAAAACTCTGCCGGAATACAGTTACATGTTGATAAGGCACAGCCACAGTAACTGTTGCCATGGTTTCTACTTAAGTCTCATGGCAAAGGTTTATGAGATTTTCTCACCTCAAGGCATGCTGTGTTAGGGTGGTCAGAGAACTCCTACAACCCTTGGGATGGTGCTGACCAAAAGCCTCTTTGGTCTGTATGGTCACTTTGGTCTGTATCGCACACCTTTTGAAATGGCACATTTCCATAAGGCCTGCTGCTCGTGATATCATTAGGGCAAAAATCCTACCATCCTCAGAAGTTCCACGTGATGGTTGACAATGTGATTCACCTTCTGTCATTGTTTTTTGTGCATCTTCTGTGCTTTGCAAAACTAAATGTCTCCAACAGCAGTTTGCAGTTACCCATGCCAGTGTACAACAGTCTCTAGATTAAAAAAGAAGACAAGACAGGATTAAAAAACAAGAGCTATCCTCATCTAGTCTTCCAGGATTAAAAAACACAGATCAGGCTTTAATTACCAAGGTTAATTTTACTTAAATTTCTTTACTTAACCCCTGCTTTGTGAGCTGGGTGGATGGGGACAGAACCTAGTGTGCTATCAGCAATTCATGCAAGGGCACCCACCTAGCCAAGAACTTTTAACCAGCTTGAGAAGTATATTGCAAAAGCTGTTTTGTCTGCCAGTGTTTCCAGCATGTCTCATTGGAAGCTGGACATCCATAAAACAGTCTGCTCGGATCTCTGCATTGCCTTTCCCATGGCTTCCCTTGGGAGGTGGAAGCAGGTTGTGGCTTCTCTGTGATACTCTCCCACTCCCTAATACATGCACAAATTTTTTTTTTTTTCCTGGCTTGTATTTTAGCTTTGTGTCTTTGTAATTTTGGCTTTCTGGCCTTCAAGAAAAAAAGGCTGGAGGGTCTAAGGTGTTGCAAACTTGTTTAATCCTTTTGTGTTTTTAAAAGAGTATTGTTACCTGCTAGTTATTTTGTTGGGGGTTTCTTTCTGGAGTCAACAGTCTCTGTCAATATTAGTAAAGTGTTAGTAAACTTCTCCTCCCATGTGTTACCAAGGTCTGCCTTCAGAATACAACCTTGCAGATGCAAAGCAATCAGGCCAGTTTTTAGAGCCAGTGTTCCGGACTTTGATTCATGTGGGACTGCTTCCTGGCTACTCTAGAGGCTGGGCACTGCATAACAGAATTAATTTGTAGCACAGTACCTTTTATTTAATGATATACTTCAATGAAAATGTTCATCAGCAAGCCATAACTAAGTGCTTCTTTGGATGCAAGTAAAAAGCCAAGAATTTTATAGGAGAATTCGGATGCATAGGATGATGGAATTTTCCTATTTAGATCATGAAATCATAGAATATCAGATTTGGAGGGGACCTCAAGGTCCAAATTTTGGCCCATGCACAGTCTAGACAAGATAGCACAGCAACTTGCCCCACTGAAAACTGTTCAGTGTTGGGAAATCCAACACTTCCCTGGGGCAATTATGCCAATGGCTGACTCTTCTCATGTGTTAAACACGTGTCATATGTTAAAATCTCCCCAGCAGTAACTTGTACATATTATGCCTTGCCTGTTCTGTGTGACTCCTTGTAAAACAGAAGTCTCCATTTTCTTTGTAGCCAATGCTTGAAATAGTGGAACAGTTCCTAATCCTGATGTATCTCTAGGAATAGATAGAACTTCAGTATCTCTTTCATGACTAATTATAAAGCATGTGAGGAAGCAAGGGATATTCTTCTCTTTTGATATTAGCATGTGAGATTGAGTAGGCATCATTGCAAGGCAACTTTGTTTTTGTAATCACATCACATTTACTTACAATTTTCCAGTCTTTTTTTTTTTTTTTAAACTCAGTATTCTGGGTGAAAATAAAATTTTCCAGCATCTTGCATGACAAACAGATACTCCATTATAAGGTGAGATATGGAAAGGAAGTATTTCTCTACATTCTTATTGCCACAAACACTTGTTCCCATTATGGTGGTTACTATGGTCACCATCTTCTCTCTTAAAGGCAAGGAAGGCTAGTAAAAGACTACATTACTCAATATCCTCTGCCTGATTACTCAGCAGGCTGCAGGGTAATGCCTGAGGAAGCAAGACATGGGACAGTGACCAATACAGCAAGCATTCTCGGAAGAGAAGGATTGCAAAGGCAGGAGTGCTGGTCCTGTCTTGTGCAATAACGTTACATTTGTCAGCATTCGTGCTGAACCGATGCTGTCTGCATAGTTGCTGACGTACTTCTCATCTTGAGCTTGCATAGAGAGAAAACTTGCCTCTTGAACTACTGTCTGAGTAAGAAAAATGTCTCTGTGTGCATTAATTGTGTATCTTAAAAGAAGCTGATGATCCTTTTGATGATGGCACTGTTGTTCCTGGGAGGCAGAAAATACAATATCTTGTCTACTTTAAAGCTGAAGGTCTGTGACAATAAGGAAATAGAAACAACTCTAAATGAATCCAAATGTACTATCACTTTATTGAAAAAAACAATAGTATAGGAAATTCACCATCATTTTTGATTGAAGGAGACAGTTTTTCCTCAGAGCAGCTGCACTGTATGGACTTAGAGATCAACAAATACTCATATTCTCTAGTTAAAAATGGTACTAGCTTCACTCTTGATGAAAAGAGATCTTACCCAAACAGAAAAAAAACTTATATTTCCTCTCAAATATTTTACTTTTTGCTATCAAATTGTGCTGAAAATCTCAGCAAACAATGCTTGAACCTATGTAAAATGCCCCTACTAACAAATTTTTAAAAACTGTAGCTTGAGTTTTTCTGTATTTATGTGCTACTCATCTTTTCCAAAAAACAGAAATAAATAAGTATGCTAAATACTACCTCTCACACAGTACTATTCTGTTTCAAGTGTGACAATTAAAGGACCAGAATTAAAGCATTTACTTAATTTCATAGGAGTGTTGACTATCAACATGGAATGCACAACATAGAAACAACATTTGTCTGAGTAACTTATTCCTTCTGAAATATTTATATAGAAAAAAGGATTAAACAATAAGTCAGAATATAAATTGTTTTATTGTAAATTTACACAGCCTCAGTGTCTTTTAGTTTTAGAAACAAGCTTGGCACAATGAGTGAATATTCATGCTCCAGAGCAAGCACTTGAAGAGAGTTGGAGTAATGCATGTCAATGAACAATAATAGGATTCAAAGCATTTTCTCTGACATGAATTGATAATCCTGCTGTTTTTAAGAGCAGAGTTACATACAGAGACAGAGTTGCACAGTTGGTACCTTAGGATTTATCAGATCCAAACTGATTGGTGGGAGATGGCTAACTTCCATCTGCAGGAGAGAGGCCTGAAAATGAAGAAGAGTATAAAGCTGCCTGGAGTCTTTCTCAAAGAGATGCCTTAAGGCTGATGGTTGCACAGACCTCTTTGGATCCCAAAAGAAAATGAGCTGAGGGCTGGTGCTTCACATAGTTTTCTTTCATTCAACAAACAGACAATGCTGACACGACAAATAGGGATCAAAGGGATCCTTCCATCCAAGCAGCAAGAACTGTATATTGTGAGCGGAGAGAAGGAGGCAGAGTAAGTCAAAAATACAGTAGGTCTGGATAGAAATAACTCTTCCTGAATTAACAGAGTTCTTAAAAGAATGGGATTAGGAGTATTGCACACCCCACAGTTTTTTGATTGTGCATTTGTTAATGCATACAGGTCAGAGCACTGTTTTTATAAAAGCAGAACTTCAGTGTCCAGTGAGCTCTGAATCAAATCTTAGAATCTTACTAATGAAAGAACTTTCTGAATTCAAAGAATATAAAATAAATCAGCATATATGAGTCTTCCAGCTTTACATTAGACTTATTAATGAAATGCTATATTTACCAAATGTAGCAGTTATAAGGCAATAATCCACTACTTAGTAGGGATCAATCTGTCTTTGTCCTTATGTTTCCTTTCAATTTGCTTGCTCTGGCTTCCAGTTAGGAAAAGTGTTAAGACTTATATTACGTATGCATTTTCTTCTAATTAAATATTTATATAGTGAAATTAATAGAAATGCAGTATTTGAAAATTTACCTACTTGTAAATGACAATTAGGAAGAGTCCAAGTAAGCACATAATAGCAACTGATAATAACTGTCTAGATGGTTACATTATTCTACTAAATAGTCATTTTATCCTGAAAGTATGCAGAATATTGTATCAATTTATTTTCAGTGTGTAAAAGTATGACTAAAACCACCTGAATTGAATCCTGTTTCATTTTGAATTAATTCCGTCGCATTTGTAGACCCTTGACTTAGATTTTTGGAAATAAATATGTAGAATGAAATTACAGATTAAATAGTCACCCAATAGTTGTCTATTCATAATAGTCAGATGACTGTTTTCTGACCTTTGCATCAATAGTACTGTAGGAAGTGTTTTGGACTTACATTCAAGAATTTTTTTAAGAGCAGCTGAACAGTGTTACCATTGTCTTCTCATAATTCTGCACAGCAAGTCAGAGAAGAAAATAATAACTCTCAATCTCCAAAATAAACACTCATTCAGGAATGTCTGGGACTTGTCCCACACAGTTTGTCTGTGCACTGTGCTATCCAGGTATACTTTGATCTGCATGTTACATTTACAATGGAATCCAAAATTACCTTGCACAGCAGAGATCACTTGCTGAAAGACTTGTAGCTTTCTGACACCTGCTCAGATAGCCTGTAAACTACTGTCAGATTTGGATTTGGGAAAGATTTTCTCTCTTGACACTGGCAGGACCTATGAGGAAGAGGAGCATTAGCTACACTGCTGTGCTTTCCTTCTTGAGCATTTTTGGAATAGCAAATGCCTCCTTACCACACAGCTGACTGGAGGGCAGAGCAGCAGCCTTGCTGTTGAGGTAGAAACTCCCATCCCTTCCCTCCTGAGACACTTAGGAGTGCTTTTTTGTGAGGATATACACAAGCCAGACTTTTCACTGGAGAATTCACTGGCCTAGCACTGCTGCTCTTAAGACCAACATTAACTGTAGGTGATCAAATGCATAATAATTTGCAAAATGCAAGTCTTGTTCCACCTTACTTTGTGTCCTGAGCTACTAAGCAAGAACTCATGCAGAGTTCTTTCAGAAATAGGGAACAGTTTTTCATAAAGGGCATGCCTCAATTTGTCAAAAGATCTTAGAAAACAGTAAGTGAGCAGTGCATTTTTGCCTGCCTGCATAAAAGAACTGCATTTGGCACTATGTTTCATGTTCTTTCAAACCTGCACAAACACAGTGGGGTGGTTTTTTCTTATCAAAAGAAGCACAAATTCAACAACAGGCCTTAAGCTGTGGGCTTTAAGCCATAACAATTTTTGAAACATACTGTGAATTGTAAAAATAAAGAAGATAATGCCTGTTCCTCCTGCAAATGTAAGTTTGAATTTCTCCCTAGGCTACAAGCAAACACAAACATGTGGCTCTGATCCTGTTTTTCCTCTTTTGCATATATTACAGAGCTATTGCAAACCAGCATGACTTGGAACGTCTATTAAAGGCACCAAATGCTAGTTAAGAAGGGCAGTTTGTAAAGGCCAGAGTGCAGTTGTAGTGAATTGCCCTGGGGATAGGAAATAAGTGGTCAAGGAGAGTGAAGGTACAGAGGGAGTGATGTAGAAAGTAAGTGCATGTTTTTTCCTTCCACTGTAAACATTTAGTTGTCTTCACCAGTTAATGACCAGTTTTGCAGAGCTTGTAATTTTTAATCCTTTAGTTAACATCCAAACCTGAACATTCTGTGCTGGCAGCAAATATTGCAAACTGCCTTGAATTATAGAGAATTTCCTTTGAATTTCTGCCTGATAGTATTTAACTCTTGCAGACATGAAGTCATGATTTTTCTGCATCTAGACACTAAAACAAACTTGTGAACAATTTGCCTGAGAGCACCAATGTTTTACCTTGATTCCTTAATTCCTTATATCCTGGGCGAACTGCAGAATCAGGACTTGTCCATCCAAAAGCTACATATGCGTGAAAGCACATGTGCACTGCTTCCATTAGTGACTGTAGCATACTAAAAAAACAAAAAAAGAAAGAAAAGAAAAAGAAAAAAGGGAAAAAGGGAAAAAGGCAAAAAGCTGCTAGATCCTGGCATTCTACAATTTGTCTGGTTTTTGGTTTCATGTTTTGGAAAGATCTAAACTTAGGAATATACACTTAACTTTGTGGCCCAATACTCAGATCTCTTCAGACTCCCATTTCCAACTGTTAGAGTTAGGCACCTGAAATGCATTGGAACAGAAATCTGGAATCCAAAAGTGCAGAATAATTCTAAAGAGAAGTAAACATTATTTGGTAAGGGGTAAATAATATTCAATGGAAAGTTTAGAGGGAAGTCAGAATAAGCAATTTTTAGACATTTGCCTACCACCAAAACTTTCTCTCTCAAAATCTCACTTTTGTTAGTGGAGAACTGAATGAGCTCATTGACATGGCTCCTCTCCTTATTTCCCTTATTTCTTACCCACTTAGGTGGACTAAATGGGTCCACCTAGAAGTGGTGCTAGACATGGGTTTTATTCTTTCATAAAATTGTTTCCTTGCAAGTAATCTCCACAAGGATAGTGTACAGTGATGAAGAAGAGTAAGAGATCCTTAGATTCAGAAAGCAAAATGTCTTAGTAAGGCAGCATGAGCAAGTTTCAAGGCCAGGTTGTGCCTTTCCCATTGCTACAATTGTCTCTCTTTTTTTTTTTAAGGCAAAACAACTGCAGGATTCCATCTTGTGTGAATAGGTAGTGGTGAAGACAGAATGTGATAAATATTTTCTTTTACAAGCTGTTGTCCTGGACCATGTAAACAACTCTGATACTGTAATGCTAGGATTGCCTCAAAAGCAACAAATGAGAGCAGGATGAGGCTTTCTGGAGAAGCAACCATCAATATAAAGATATTGCACAATCTCATCAAGCCATGTCAGGGGTATAGTTTCTTGGAAGTCAAACCAAGTCATGATAGTCCCATGGCAGGATGGGGGTGAAGTGCCCCAAGCCAGCACTGACAAACCTTTGTTAGCCTGGATGGCAGTTCCGTGCACAATATTAGTTGCAGATGTCTCCTTTCCCTGCTATTAGATCTTCAGACTGCATTCCCACTTTAGTGCACTTAACCTGGAAAAACATATAAATAACTCATGCTTGAAACACAGTAGCATCTAACAATGAATCCCTGGAAATGCTGAAGGCCAGACTGGATCCAGCTTTGAGCAACCTGGTCTAGTGGGAGATGTCCCTGCCAGTGTCAGGAGTTGAAAATATATGATCTTTAAGGTCCCTTTCAACCAAATCCATTCATGATTCTACTATATGAAGAGACATGAAGGTGCTGGAGAGAGTCCAGCGGAAGAACACAAAGATAATTATGGGACTGGAGCATCTCTATTCTAAGGAAAGGCTGAGGGAGCTGTTCCAGCTCAAGAAGTGATGACTGGGAGGGGACCTCATCAATGTCTGTGAGTATCTGAAGTGGGTGGTTCAAGGGCATGGATCCAGGCTCTGCTTGGTTGTGCCGAGCAATAGCACAAGAGGCAGTGAGCACAAACTGATGAACGGGAAGTTCCAGCTTGACATGAGGAAGAAATTCTTTACTGTGCAGGTGAACAAGCACTGGAACAGATTGTCCAGTGAGGTTGTGAAATCTACCTCACAGGAGATATTCAAGAACTGGCCAGACACAATTCTGTGCCATGTGCTCTGGAATGAACCTGCTTGAGCAGGGAGGTTGGACCAGATGGCCCATTATGGTCCCCCCCAGCCTTGCCCATTCTGGGACACACAGAAGGTTAACAAACCTCTATATGAAGTTGATAGATTCCACTGTCACTACAGCCTGGACAGCTGATTGTTTTTTAGTTCTCAGTCTTTTCCATTACACACATTTAAACAGGTCTTACATTTCCCTGTAACAGAGGTGGAGGCACTTTCTGATCACTGATAATTTCCCCAGCAGGAAGCAAAACTTTTTTGGCATACAGAGTTATCTGTGTTTACACAGTCATACAACTTAATTATTGACCATGACAGCATTTCTTTCAAGGCCTTACCTTTCTTAGATGGATTCACCTTCTCCATCATGATGATGTTTTGCTGTGTATTAAGAGATGTTCTACTAATCTGGGACATAGGATTTCTTGAGTTTGGATAGTGAGGGGCTAATGAATGGCCCATTGTTTTTTATTACTTCAGCTTCCTTTTCACCTCCTCAGAAACAAACGTATGTTTCAAATCTCCATGGAAGAATATTCCATTGTCCTTTACCACTTTTCTGCTTCCTGTATCACACAGTTTTTTCTTGAGCTTTTTCAGTGCAGAAGGGCGTACCATCCTCTAAGATTCTGTTAACTTCAGATTTATCACAAGACAGCAGAGTGTAGAAATTTGCTGTAAATAGAAAGGCATTGAGTTCACTGCTGGTGAATAACTTTGCAGTTGTAAAGTATTTGTCCCAAAACAACAACTAAGATTAGCTTTCACAGGAGGAAAGAGCAGGGTGACTCACCACTAAAAGGCAAAGGTACTAATCAAAGGCAACTTTAGCAGCTTCCTCAGTGAGCAATCTTTTCTCCTGTCGGGAGAGAATTATAGAACCTGACATAACTTACCTCATTTGGAAGTGGACTCCATCTCACAATCTGAACTGCACAGAAAGTAGATGAAAATGCAATGTAGAAAATGTAGTCTAGCTGAAGGGAGAATGAAGCAGACTGAAGGGAGATGAAGTTGTGTGTGTTGGGCTGAAGGATCTAAACTGTATAACTGAGCTACCTGTAGTGGTCACTCCCTGTAACTTCTAAGTACTCAGAATCAAATTATGAAAAGATTCATGCCTTACTACAAGGAGAGGCGCTGTGTTCCTAAAGCCCTGCTCTTGGAAGTAAAGGGTTAAAAGGGGAAGAATGGCAATGAAGATAGTGGATTCACTTGAGTGACCTTACAGCTGGGAATACCAAGGCCTGGAGAATATCAGTGTTAAACCACATGTTAAACCTACTGCTGTTTACCCCCTATCTGTTTGGAGAAGTAGAATTTCTGTGTAGAGATAACATAGATGTTTACAGAGACTTGTAGGCCCCATCCCAGGCATGCTTCGGCTCCCTGTTGGGAGAAAGATCAAAGCAGAGACCATAAAAAGCCCAGGGAGGTCACTGCACGGTGCTGAACTCCGCGTGCTCAGGCCCTGGAGAAATGGGCACAGCAGCAGCCCTGCCACTGCCAGGATGGGACTGAGCCTGGTGGTGCCTGTGCCCTCACGCGTGTCACTGCTGCCCAGCCTTGTTTCAGGACCCTCCAGTTACAGAGGTCATGGAATAAACTTATTCTCTGCATTTCAGCTGCAGGCTTTTTGTAGTTTCCCTAAGTCATCTGTATGATGCTTCTGTTGATTCACACAGCTGCGAACAGATGTCAGGGGTCTATTATCAGCAAACTTTCTTAAACAGAAAGACCTCATGAGCTCTTAGATCTGGAGCAGTTCACAAACATAGTCTCATTCTGGACACATTTCCCTCTCATCCTTTCTACTCCTTCTCCCTACCTAATGAATGAAAGTAAGACACCTGTTTTGATGAGGCATAACTTTTCAGCTCTTTTCATAAGTGTTGAAATAAGAGTATTTCTGGTTTTGCAGGCAATAGTTACTCTATCTACTAGCAGCCACTCACAACAGTTGAGAATAGGGAAAATTGGAAGCAGACGTTACTGTCCTCCTTTGCATAAGGATGGTCCACTGGGGCCTTTTAAGACTAGTATAGGGGTCTTTGCTGGGAATCTCAATGGCTAAAGTAGTCGAGAGGTAAATCCTGGCAACCATGGGTATGACTTCTGTTATCTTGTTCTTTTATCCAGAAACTGTGTGGGAAGGCCCTCTCTCTCTTATGGTCTGCAAACTGGGAACATTTTGTAGAAACAGCAGAAGTAATCTCTTATGTCAAGATCCTGGTGTTAGCCATTGATCTTTTCTGTTGGAGGTGCCAACTTCATTGTTAAATGAACAATTGCATGAAAACCCCAATGGTCCAATGTTTTGACTAATCTGCAAATGTTTAACTGAGGTTGCTCTTTGTGTCCTTTACAACTATATCTGAGGCAAGAGATTCCCCAAAAGATCTTTTGCGCTCAAAACATATATAACTGCTGTGGAAATCTGCTTCATTTGATGGATTTGCTTTTGTTACCAACTTCCTGGATACTATCTACTTTATTCAAGAGGCAACACTTTTTTCCATCATCCCGTCATCATTTCAAGCACCTGCTTCTCTGTTTTCCATTTATCTGTCAGTGGCATTGCTCCTATGTTTCCCTTTAGAGTCATAAAGAGCCAGGTGCTACAGTGGTCCCTCATTTTGTGATCAAGGACGGCAGCATCATATAAGGCAAATAGGTTTTCATGAGATGTAAACAGATTTCCACCTCAGTGATTGATTAATGTCAGGAAGAAACAAGGTCTGGTGTCTGGTGCTGCCAAGCACTGCGAGGTCCCACTAATGAGCCCTGTTAACAGAGGAAATCAGAGGCCAGGAATTTATTATTGTCTTTGAGAAATAACGACTGCAAAGTAGAATTAAAATAGGAAAGGTGTCAGCATCCTTTTTACTAGGATTTTCACAGAAAATTCAGACAGATGCTGACAGTGTTCTTTCTAATTTCTAGAATCACTGAAAAGAGGAAGAGGATCGCAGGCCAAGGCTCAAAGTTCCCTGGTCCCAGACTGATAGAACAAGAGCAGTTCATAACTGATGGTCCAAGGCCATAGGAAGGAAGCGCAGGGCTGTACCAGGGTGCAGCTCTGGCCCTGGTCTGTGGGATCAGGCAGTGCACTGAGACAGAGCCCAGGTGCTGGGAAGTGTTCAAGGCAGAAAGAGCCTCTAGCAACCAAAAACAGCAACCAAAGTTCAGGATAGGAAGGCAAGCCAGATGAAGACATAAAGGAGAGTAAACTGGGTGAAATGGATATAAAAACAAGCTTACTATAGAAATAAATGAATAAATTTCAAAATAAAGGAGGATTACACAATGTTAGGCTCTTCTAGATAGTCCACCTGTAATTCCAGGAAGAAGAAATCCCAGGGGAATCAGCAAGGGCACACATTCCTCCCTGGAAGACTTCCATAACTTCTACCATTTCCTCAGGATGCCCTACCTTGTTGAGAAATAATATAGATAGTTCAGACTGTAAGGAACTGTGGCTTACTTGCCAGAGCTGTCTACAATATTTAATAAAGATAACTGACACAGCATATATACTACATAATACCATGTAGATAAATCATGTGGAAAAAAAATGTTTCTCTTACCAGTTTCACATTGGGGTAAGGGAGAAAGAACTGCTAAAAATTTACCTGGACTGCTCAGCAGTAAAGTATGTTAGTATTTCCCTGAAAGCAAAACACTTGGTTCAGGCACAAGCACAGCATCACTCACATCTTTTACCTCTCTGTTAACAACACAAATGAAAGTGTGAAGTATGGATGTGACTTGACTACTGTAGAATGCCAGGACTAATTTTTGACTACCCATAGCCCAAACTTCCTGAAATTCTGGAGGTTACTGCATGTACATGTGGAACCACCACCTATCTCTGCACAAGAGTGCATGGAGATTCTTTCTTGTAACACTGACAAGAACTTACATTTCTTTCCAGGTTCTTTAGTTATGATCTGAAGTACTATTTTTTTCACCTACAATGATATTATATGCCTCACCTTCATTTTTACTGCTAATTTCTGATCCCTTGTAGTTTAGCTCAACTGTCTGCAGTACCAAAATTAGTTTATTGTCAAAGGCCACATTTTGAATTAGGATCAAAAATGTTCATGTTCCCAGCAAAACCAATTTTCATTTGGAGGATGAAGAACACTGAGGCTTTTTTGTGTCTGCAGCACTCTTTTTCTGGCAAAGTTGAGCTCTTAAGTTAGCACTAGCTTTCCCTTTGCAGTAGTATCTATTTTGCCATGTGCCAGAATCAGTAATTTAAATTTAAAAGTCTCTTCCATTTTATGAAAATTTATAATGTATTTGATGTAATATTCCCTCTGTTTTGTTGCACAAAGTCAGTATGTTTTTGTTGCCCTCTACATAGCATGAAGATTTTAATGTGCATTTTTCCTTTTCAGCCAGTTTCATCTAAGTGCAGTGGCTTTAAGAAGTGGTGTCCTGGTTCCTGTCCAGATCAGTGACAGCAGGCATGACCAAGACCATGTTATTAAATACCGTCTTACATCATTGCCAGGGCAGAGGGAAAGGCGCTCTCACTCTTCTGAAAATGGTGCCCTTTCCAGTCAGGACAGCAAGTATGGCCATGGGTGTGGCAAGGGTCCTTTCACCATTGTTGTCCATGTTCCTGGCTTTGGTGAGCAATTTCCATGTATATCAGCCTGTCTTTGTACACTTTCGTTATCAATATTGTTGCTGTAGCTGTTCATTTTCTTATCTCATTGCTGTTTCCCATAAATTGTTCCTATCTCAACCTGCAATTTTCATATTTTTGTGCCTCCAATTCTCAATTCCATCCCCAGAGAGAAAAGGGGAAGGGGAAGTAAGGGGAGCAAATAAGTGGTGTCTCATTTGGGAGAGTCTTGTGGGGGACACTGAATTGAGGAGTGCTATTCCTAAGTCATGGCAACTGGTTATTTTACACTTTGAACAAATGTAGGAACTAATACCAGCGACAGCAGACAAAATGAAATAAATAGATATTTATGGTTACCTTGTATTTTCCTGCTTTGTCTCCTCTCTGTGCAATAGTTGACACTGTGGTAGATAATAATTTCATAGAGAAATTGTTAGTAAAAGCATTTCCTCTTGCACAGAAGTTTCAGGGCCAAATGGAAGCAGTAGCTCAACCAAAAGTTGTAAGAAACAAGGACTCATGCTAAAGTTATTCCTCTACACTGTCAGCATTGTCTTTCTGTGTTGCTATGTACGAGCAAATTCCAGCACCATCTTCTATGTGTTTACCTGCCAAAGCAGAGGATAACAAAAGCCTCACGACACCAATTTCACCCCTTTGCTTTCTTGGTAGGCCTGATTGAAAGCAAAGTCTCTGTTCACTAATTCTATTGCATTTGTGAGGGAAGAAGTGAGGCATGTGTAGACCTGAGGTTCCGTTCTCTAACCTGAGAAGAGCATAGGCAAAGCAAATCGCTTACTCTCAGCTGCTGCAGCAGTAGCACTACTCCTTCTCTGGAGTTCTCCTGAGCAGTGTGCCCAGCGTGACCTAGTGAGCACAAAGAAAAAGGCGAGCCATAGGGCTTTACATTGTTCAGGCACGGTAACTCCCTACATTCCTTCTTATTCTTAGGAAAGTACATTTGAAAAGTATTGTTATAAGTGTTATTTCTTTATTTTCTATGCCATTGCACAACCAAGCCTTTCTGTGATTAAAGCTCAGTGTGCGCTAATATCTGTACAGGCACAAAGTGGTTCCCACCACAGAGAACTCCCCTGTGACTCACACTGGTAGGACCACTTTGCAGTCCTTCTTTTCACTGTGGTGAAGAGTAGAAGGGCAGGACTCATAATGACAGTGTTTTTTGTATAACCAAATCTCAGAAAAAAAGATCATCTCTCATGGATATTGCTATGATAATAGAATCACATAGGCTCAGTGTCATTCAGAGAAGTGCAATCCCTGAATGTACACTAGGGTTTCCTGCAGCTCACAGGCAGACACAATCCCAGCTCTCACACCACAATATTTATTAAAACCTACCTAACAATATGTTCATTTGCTGAACCCTAAACAATAATCAATGCTGAAGTAGTGTAGCTGTGCAGTATAGTGTGGGTTGTATTGTTGTTTTGGAGTTAAAGGATGAGCATCCTATTTATCTTCTTTCTACCAGGCTAAAGCTGTGATGACATCCCACGCATTCCACCTTTTCTCCCCCTGTTACACTGGCACTGCTATGGTGCCCCACTATAAAGGAATTTAGATTTTGGATTGTCTTTTAGTCCCAGAAGAATGATACCTATGTAAGGCAGACTAAAAAATAACTTTTAATTGTCCAGTAAAATTATGTTGCTTGCAATGCTTGGCATCTACTTCCAGTCCCAATAGCTCAAAAACCAGCATTTAGGGGAAGTTTCTATGGAGTTTAATAAGGAATGACAAGCTTTGTATTGAATGGTCAAAACTACCCAGAGAACGCTGTAACAGGGATGTAATTCTCCATTCATAGCTATTAGCTGCACTAAATTTCTATGGAATATTACTGATTTCTTTCTTGTTAAATTCAATAAGAATTTTACATAGAAAAAACATGCACACTTACGGCAGCCTACACAGATACAAGGCAGAATATATCTGTATTGTTTAATAGAAGGTAAAATTGCTACTGTTCTGTTACATACAAGGTGGGAGGTTTCTGCTGCATAAATTCTAAGCATTTGATATTCAACAAAAATCAGTTCATACTAAACACACTTTGTTTCAAAAAATATTATAACTTAGGCTTAACTAACAGCAACCTCAAAGTACTCCACAGTATTCACTGAGGTCTCTTTATTATCAGCCTTAGAAGAGGAAAAAGAGTGGATTTGTGCCTGCCATATATTATAGCTAGGGTGTAGTAATAGCACAGGTGAATTTAGGCGCTCGTGGTTAGTGCTTAAAAAAAAAGTCAAGTACAGCTCTGAAAAAAACAATGTGAAGTTCTGTATAAACACATAGGAAAGCCATGCTCATTTAAAGCTCCATTAGCAGCACAAAGGGATAGAAGAAGCTGATACTTCACTTGACACTAGCAGCAGTGCCAAGGCTCACTCACATCTGAAGGCCTGGGCTTCCTGCCAGAGGGCCTGCCAGCAGGAAAACTGGTAGTGATGTGAGAACAAGAGCACATAAACATTAAAAGCAGATACCAGGCCAAAAAGCACATAAGGTTGTCCCTGTTCTTTATGCAGTAAGAACTCTGAGACCAAGTTTTACTTCTTCAGTGGCACAGACATGTAATTCAGTGCCTTTCCATCCAGATACAAGTATTGCAGTTTCTGTGAGCAGTAATTCTGTGGCAGAATCTTTGTCTGCCAGACAGAGTGCTTTGATTGAAAATTCATAATTTATAGGCAAGACACTTGAAGAGAGAGTGAAAATTGAGCTTAGAAAATATCTCAGCAACACTGGTCCTTGCAGATGTTTTTTTCTGGACAAAGGCTGACACTGCATAATATGCCCTAAGAGGACTTCCCTCTTTGACAGAGATTTTCATTTCAGGACACCTAACACATGCTAAGGTTTGTTTGCAGCTTTGTTTGCCAACAAAGATGAGGAAGTGTGTGCTCCAGAGCTGTATGAGTAAGGTCAATGTCAACCACAGGTTCCTATACTCAACAACCACAGATCCCTCTATGCTACTCAAGTCCCAACAGCTTTTTGAAATGGTCAAAAGGTGAATAATGCCTGCCAACCTAATCTGCTATAAATGCATGCTAAATATAATGAAAATGTGGTAAATTAAATTTCTGCACCTCCCAGCTTGGTAGGTACTTCTAGTTTTTTAACAGAACAGCATCCTTGTTTCATCATCATATTGGAGGGAAAAACCCCTTAGGGTCCTATATCAAAGATAATATATATTAGCTTTGTCTTCTGTCAGATTGAGTCCCTGGCTCTTATTTGTTCTTCTCTGTTCTTGTTTCACTTTGGGTCTGGTTTGTTTGTGTTTTATACAAATTAGTCATACAAAGAAATTGCTCTGTTTGAGTCAATGTCTCTTGCCATAGGTGTGCTGCCTTTCTTCACTAAATTTGTATTTTAACTATCAATATTATTGGTGCTCCCAGGGGTTTTTTGTTCATGGAGCTTAGGGTATCTCACAACAGCAGGTACCTCTTTTGGGAGATCTGTGTCAGAAAAAAAAGTGTGGAAAAATATAATCTTAATATCATACAAAAACTTGCAGATATTTCAAAATACACAATATAATAAAAAAAATAGAATTACACCTGGGGTAGGGCTAAAATAGTATAAACATGAATACACAATTGAAATTAACATTGTTTCTGAGCAAAGATAGCAAATTTTTTTTCCATAGTGCAGGCATTAGTAGAACAGGGTGAGATAAATTCTAAAGTTGTGAAATGAAGATGCCTCAAAGGGGAAAGAGGGGAGCAGATTCTCCAGTAAGGCTAATCCTTCGCTCATCCAGCTAGTAGATCACAATCCTCATTTAAACCCTGAAGAGGGAAGTAAACCCAGAGCTGGTCACTCTTCCTTGTATCAGCAGCTTGTCTCCAACAGACAGAGTGGTGATCCCAGGGCTTTGGCAGGCACTGCTGGCACAGAGCCATGCAATATTAATCTGGCATTCTGATAAAAGGCTTTAATTCTTCCTGAAGAGGCACGATTAGAACTGCTCCTTCATTTAATGTTGTTGCAGAGCTTTAACCTTTCTCACAGAGAAAATGTAGAAAATTGGCTCCCTAAGCACCTATTCACATCCCAAGCTGCTGCAGTTCCTAAAGAGAATTGTTGCTGCCAGGGTGTCTTGTAATGGCCATCAAAACCTACTTCAGTAGCTTTAACCAGAAGTAATCATTTTCATTAATTTTTTATCTGTATAGAATAGAAAATGGTGCAGGCCAAATTCTGACCTCAGTCACATCTTGTTAAATCTCAAGAAACACTTCAATTGCTGTTAAAGAAAGGTAAACTCTAAGTGGTCTATAGGCTGGACACTGAGAACATAAACAGGAAATTTGCTGTCACTTCACACCAAGTCAATAAAGCTAACACAACCATACTTTATTTCTTTTAAGAGAAATATTAGTGGCCACAAATATTTATTTTTCATATTTACAAATATTCTGTACAAATTAATACAAATACAAATGAAGAAAACACAAGCAAGGAAGAGGAAGGGTTTGTCAAAAATGTGATTTCTCCTTTTGTGATACTTTTGTATTGAACCCTATAAAAAAAAAAGAAAAAAAAAAAATCTGTTCTTTGTTGCCATGGCAATAGATTCCCAGGGTGAAATTATATCATACTGCCTTTCTTCCAGGTTTCTGCTATGTGCTATCACCACCCACTCTCCTTCATTAGAGTCAATAATCAGCAAAACCTCCCCACCCCCAGCCTTTATTCATCTGCATGTTTTGGGGTGGAGGATGCAATAGTTGTTGTTTTGACAGGTGTAGAGAAGACAAGTGAATTCTCAGTGTGCTGAGGAAGCACAGGATGTGCTGCCTGAAATGTTTCCAGTCCGGTCCCCTTTGACAATGCCTGTGAGCAGCCGTCCATCCGCAGTCTCATATCTCTTCTGCACATGCACTAACTGCTGGTGTCAGCTCTACAGCACTGCTCTCTGTCTCTTGGGAGAGATGGAAACAAGCACCTGCACTAGCCCAGCATTGCCAAAACAACATCAGATTTGAAGTACAACCCTGAAAGTGCTGTTGCATTAATTCAGTGTGTCACGTTTCCTTTGCACCACAGCAACTTCAAAATTAACACCTACATAGCAGACAAACAGGCCAAGAAGAGCATGCAGAACACACTCCAAAGTCTGAACACTGGAACACAATGTAATCTAATTTTAACAGGCTTGTACCAGGAAAGCAAAAATCCTGGCTTCCATGTAATTATTCTGAAACAATGATTTCCACTCTCACGCTCAGTATCTAGCCAGGCATTTGAACTCTCTGGATATTTCTCCAATGCTGGATTCATACATGCCTTTTCTTTAGCACTAAATCCTCCTAAGTCAAGTAGTTAAGTTAAACAGTTAATTCCTGTTAAATACTGACCTTGTTTAAATTATCCTGGTTCCATTACTTTACAGAACTGAACCAGTTTATCATACTGATTAACAGCAGCTGAAGAACTAGCCCAGGACAGCTTTCTGATGTTTAATATACAGAATAGTTTTCACTTCATTTGGAATAGACATTAGTGTTCTCTGGTGTTTCTTCATGTTCTCACTACTCATGAAAGACAATGCACCTGCAGATTTTCCAAGGCCATGGCAGAGACATGAGCTTCCTCATTCTTCCTCCTCTGGTCCCAGTCCTTTTCCATTACCACTGCTTTTGCCCCAGAGCCAGAGGTCCTGTTTGTGCAGCTGAGTCACCAACCCACCTATCTCCCTCGCTTTTGTTCAAGGCAGTCTCTCCCCTTGAGCAGTACTCACCAGGTTTTAAATAGTATTTTCTAGTATTTAATCTGAATTTACTAATATGTCTTTGTTATTCTTTCATGTATCATAACTAGATTTTTTTTTCTCATTGGCCAGATTGTAAAATATCTTTGCTTGTTTAAATACTGGTATCTAATGTTAAAAAAAAATAAAATAGAGAGAGAGATAAAGAAAATGGAGCTTTGAAAGTGCTACACATAATATTATGCATTAGGTTTTTGCAACAGCCTGATAGCTGAAGGTCATGTCTGTATGACAGAACTCTTTCTCTTTGCCTGTCAGTTAAATTAGTTTCTAAATATGGTTTCAGGTACAAGACCCATCATTGTTAATGCATGTCTTTGTTAATTCAAGAATAAGATGTTCTGAATGCTTACTTCCCATTTAGTAATTCTTTATGGATACAATGGTATCTATTTGAGCAATACGCATATAAATAATGTATGATTTTTGTAGTGTGAATAAGAATGAATCATGATGCTCCTGTTCTTATGAGAATGCCATAATGACATTCTGTATTTAAATGGTGGACCCATGCTGCTCCCTATGTCTTGAAGTCAGGGTGAGATTCTGGATTTGAAAAGCACTCCCTTTATTTAAGCACGTAAGTTTGACTTTCACCCTTCATTCTACAGGATACTGCACACTGAGATGCCCACCCAGCGGAGTGGTTACAACCTCTCCAGCCTGTACTAATGTAAGCAGTGGTTTACTCCACCAGATTAACAGCTGATACTGTTATGTCTAACATCTACACCTCCAGATCTTCTTTGCTGAATCTCAGGTTCAGATTACTGTTAGAAGTTTCCATACCATACTAATAGGGTGTTGTATCAATTATTAATAAATAATAAAATATATATTGGTTTTTGCAATACAGCAGTACCCTCACTTTTCACATCTGTTCTGTTTGTAGCTGAGAAGCCTCTAGGGTATATGGAGAAGGAAAATCCTTCAGGGACTCAGGATGTAAAATCCTACTGTGACAGTTGAGTATGTATGTATATGGCTGCTGCTTTTCCTTTGAAAATTATACAGAAAGAAGATAATCACTAAAATATACAATAGTAACCCATCCATTGTAGTACCTGAACTCATTAAGTCATTTGTTCAGCTTTATTTGTGATACAATAATAAATCAGTTTAAGGGATAAAGTACAAAATTATTTGAAGGCATGCTGGAAAGGATTCATTCAGCTGTGAAAAATGGTTTTAACACTCCTTTTAACACACTCTGAACCACACATCATGGGAAGTGCTCAATACTGGTCCTCAACATTACACATACACCCTGTGTTAATTTTGAAATTATTATTTTATCCCAGAGTCCTTCCTCAACCATTTTTACTCTCGGCTACACCAGAAAAGAGGCGCTGTGAGGTAAACTGTCTGATTCTCTGATCCTCATCAGGCTTTTGTAACCATCCAAGCAAGCTTGGACATATCAAGATTGTGTTACCTTGAACTAACAATGCAACTAAGTAAAATAAAGTGGAGGGGGAGGGTCTGGGGAAACAAACTTCAGCAGGCAATGGCTGAGCATCACAACCAGTACCACTTATACCAGGCAAACTTAAAGATCAAGCTCTGAAACTGGAATTTCATCAGGACAGACTTTTTTCTATACCACAGGAAACTTACAAGTGACTTGATTAGAGTATTTGAACAATATACAGCATCTCTTAATCAGCTCTCCAAGATTATGTGTAATTTACATAACAGAAGCCTTTTGTGGGTTTTTTTTCCTCTTGCTTGATGAATCCCCAGTTTGCAGAAGTTTAGTTGTGCTTCTGTCTAGCTCTCTGTATGACATACACACGCACAGAGAAGCAGTCAGCACAATCAGATTGTGTTGTGGGCAATATCTGGCAAAGGAACCTCACACAAAGGAAACTGAACACAAAATTCCAATTTCTCTCTTTGAAAATTAAGCACAATTGTTTCATTGTCTGGTGTACATGTAAGCAAGATAGGCAGATGGAATGTATGGGCATGAAACATGCCAAAGATGATTACTTTAGCTCCCTAAGATCTAGATGACAACTCTATACAAGTTCTGTTTGTTGGAGATTCATGCTTAGGGTTGATTTGTTTTCAGAAATGCCCTAATACACAGAGCAAAGGCTGCAAGACAGCCTTTTTTTTTTTTCATATGTCAATGATTTCACACATAGGCATTTCACAAATAGCTGGAGAGTGCTACTCCTTTAACACAACACCTATAGCTTGTCAGGGTGCTGGGCAGCTGATGCGTTCATCCAGTTCATGATTTTCAAACTGCTGCCCTTGATTCCCCAGTATTTTGAGCAACCTGGATCATGTACTAATCCCACAAAAGAACTCTCCCACATTTCTACCTTTAAATATCACCTGCTAAATCTGTTCTGGTTTAGCACTAGTCTTGCATTATCAGCTTTTCTCCAACAAAAATTGTGACAGGCACATGCAAGCACCAGTGTGAAGACTGAGGTTTTGATGAGTGTACAGATTTGAGATTCCTGTGGTAAATGTGCTTTCAAAACCAAAGAAGATAGTAACACTTGCTGTAGTAACAAGGTATTTTTTATGGACTCCACACTAGTCTATCTGTCAAGCCAGATCTGCTGAGACAGGAAAAATCCAGGGCAACATTTAAAAGCATTAATGGCTTTAAATCCAGATTTTCACAGTGCATCCTTGAAGGAAACACTACTGTGTAGGTGTCTTGTCTCATGGTATCTGACAGAGACAGTCTTAGAGTCTAATTGGAATAAGGAGTTAAGTGTTAGGATAGCATCTTTTTTCAATCATCACTTAGTTCAAGTCTTATACTGTGCACATCATGCAGATCCTACAGACATCCTTCATGTACATTTTAGTCATGTTTAGCTAAAAAAGAAAAAACATTTTCAGCAGCTAAATATACATCCATGGTTTGGGGATTAAACTCTATATCCAGCCTGCATTTCCCATGCCTTATCTGTAAAATTATACATTAAGCACTACTCAGCATTTATTTCTAAGGATAAGGTTATGACCACCACATTACTTTACAGTGCCTAAGGAATTTGAACCCACAGGTGGCTTTGGCAGGTAACGAGCCAAGGCCATGTGCAGCAAGCACAGTTACCTTCTAACACCTGACATCAGCAGGAAAGTGGTGTGGGAAGTTTGGTGAGTTAGAGCAGCAAAATAAACCACCACAGGCACTATCCCGCCAATCTCTTCTACCCTACACATGGGTTTCTCTAAAGCTGGTTCTGGTGTATGGTGAATGCATGGAGTACCTGTTCAGAATTTACAAGTAAAATTACTTTACATCTAACTGTTACAGAGGTGTAGGAGAGGATAATTGAAGGAACCAATGTTTGCAAAGTATTTGAGGAGCACTGAATGAAAGTAATTTTAAGTATAATTTTAAGTATAATTTTAAGTAATTTTAAGTATAAATTTAAGTTCTCTTGTTAAAAGGTTTTTTTCTTTTGTACATATGTATACCTTGATTTCTTTGTTTCTATACTGATTGGAACTGTAGAGATTCCCTTAAAAAAAGAAAAGAGAATAAATAGACATAAACACAGAACAGCAAATGCTTCCTCATCCTGTCATTCATTACTTCATGAAACTTACTGATCAGTGCAAATAAGTTTTTGTTGTATCATACATTACTGATAGGCCTGATGAACTTTTATATTTCAAAACTGAGTGGCAGGAAATCTAATGCATATTGCATAAAAGCTGATGCAAAGCTCATGGTTTTATCACAGCAAATGTTATAAAATTTATTATTAAACATGCATATCACAATACTGACATGCCAGGCAAGTTCAAGGTTTATAGTGCAATATACAGTACAAACAAGTCCCTCATGGTCCCTGTAAATTTCTTGAGGTAGCATGGGAATTACCCGTATTTCGTTGACTTCTTCTTTCAAGTGTAGATTTAGAATATCCTTTGGCCTGACTGAAGAAAATTTATGAAAAATATAGTTACATATTTGATTTATTTTGGTTTTGTAGGAAATCAACTGTTTGAGCTCAGAATTAAAAAGTCAAAAAACCAAGGGATTTAGTTGCACTACTTTACAACACATATATTTTTGCCCCACAGAATATGTTATCCAATATGCAACAAAAAGGTATACTATTAAAAGTGATATTTTGACTAAATATAAGAAAATATACATCTACCTCACTGAAATTATAGATTAACACAATCTTTGTCAAAATATTTTGATTTGGAGTAAACATTCTTTCCAGAAAGAAACAGTTCTGACAAAAAATTAAAATCAAGCATTTGCAGATTATTTTGTATCAAAGAAACATACAATAACACAGAGACCAAACCTACGAGTGAGAATTATTATAATTCAAAGGAATGTAATTGCTATTTAGCCCTGATTTTGATTAGTGATTATTCTTGGGTCATTTGTCAAAGGCTTTCATGATCACAGTTCAGCTTCAGGGAAAATGATCTCTCCACCACAGATGTAATTCTTCCTATTTTCATCAACAGCTTGTATTTTTCAGTAGAGAAGAGCATGTGTTGGGGTATGTACGTGGTATGGGTCCCTCATGAATAAACACATGAGTTGACAGGTGCTAGGTTAGCTGTAAGGCTCTTGGGAGATGAAAACCTTTTTTTTCAATTTTTTTTTTTTCCTGAGAAACTGACCTAGAGAATAAAAAAGGCACTAATCACTAAACCTACTTAGGGAATAAAAAAAGGCCCTAATCATTCTGAGATGCTTCCAGAACAGTGATGCTGATAATTTTCTATGAACTTTATTTCTATGTGTCTTTCAAAATACAGCAATTAAATGAATTTTTGCAATTTTAAACAACATAGTGTTTTTTTTACTGATTGAAAGGCTAAGGAATTATTTTCCCACCTAGAAAAACTTACTCTGCACCATTTAGTTGAGTCTAGTTACTGCCCTGAAAGTACTGCCTTGTGAGGCTAGAGGTGCTACCTTGTCAGCATCTTCAGGCCTTTATGAATCAGTGTTTTCTGTCTACTTTCTGAGTGATGCAAGACCTAATCACAAAATGCACTGGCACACCCGGAGCAACTTTTCTAGGAGAAGTGCTTTGTGTTTACTAAAACTGAGTGGCTCTATGACACTGATTGTCACCCTTCAATTGTGCTATCATCCCTGATGTTTATGATGGATAGAGAAGCTCAATTTTTGAGACCAGTAATTAGACTGCTTTGTGAGAAATTAAAATAGGGATGGAAATCCTATAAATCAGAAGAGGCTATCACACATAACTCAGGAAATTGCTTCTGTAGTCATGCTGAAAACAAATGCGGATCTCAAAAGGAAAACTATACGCAGAAGAAGTAATATCCAGCCTAAGTAATTTATGTTCTTTGCCATAATTGAGATCTTACATTGTTAGGAGAGATATGTTACCTGGATGCCAGAAAATAATTTGACAGTGATATTGAAAAGACTTATCCTGAAACAATACACTTAATATGCCTCCTCGTCTGTTGACTTTGTGTAAAAAAGGCGGGGTAGGTTCAGGAGCCAAGTGGCTGAAGAGTGCTACACGTCACTTGACTTGCAGAAACAACGTAGCTTTCTTTTCACTTAACACTGCTGGGAGATACACATATTTGCAATTTTGATTCTTTGTAATATTTACTGAGAAACTGAACACTTGCTTTTCAACAAAACGTAGGAGACACTTCACCTAGTAATCTGGCAGGCACAAATCATTCCTTTGAAAACACATTTGTTGTTACTAATCTTGTCCCTGAGCCTCTTTAACACTGAAATAGTCACTATCACTTCTGATTTACAATAGTGTTAGTAAAGAGTTAATCTTACTTTATTATTTTTGTTATATTACAGTAAGTGAAAAAATTACACTGACTTGAAATCATGGAACTATGAAATCATGGAGATTCTGCCACCAAGTTATTAGGGCTGGACTTCATCCAATATGCTATTAAACCTGTAAACATAAACCAAAATCACAGTTGCTTAATTATATTTGACAGCAATTTAGAATTGTTTATTCCATTTACTACAAGTACAATCCAATAATTCTCATAAACGTCAATGAGCATTTTGAAGGCACAGCAATGGGACTGGGTTCTCACCTGGACTAACTATTCCCAGACTGCCAAATGAGTCCCACCAGGAACTGGCAAGCCCTTTAAAAGTTGACTGCATCAAACAAAACCAGGTGAATATATCTCTGCAAAAAACAGGAATGGTGCTTCTGTTGGCAAACCTCTTCCTTTGTACCTGTGTACACCATGGCAGGGATACAGCGTTGTGGCTGACTTCAGTCACGTGGAGCATGACTCCTCCTCATGCATACAATGTGGTCACCTGTGCTGTTGCTGCTGCCACAAGAGATTCAAACACAACCCTGCGGACACCGAGGGGCTGGACAACAGAATTCATGCATCCCAGAACTAGATGGACAGGTGTCAGCTGCAAGATTTCCACCTTCTGATAGAGTTATTTAATGAAAGGGGAAAGAGAAACATGTAAGCAATTAATTTTTCTGTTGTTCCTTTGTATCTTGGTAATTATCTCAGTTATTGTGTATTGATTCCAATGTGCACATGCTTTACTTGTATCAATGGCAAAATTCCATTTCCTTCAGTTGAAGCAGAGTCGGTACATAACGAGTAGTACTCAATTGCATGTTTCAGCACTGCTTGCCATGCAAAATACATACAAGGTACAAGAAATATTATTCTTCTGTGAGCTCAGGG
The DNA here is from genome assembly GCF_028769735.1 of Zonotrichia leucophrys gambelii. Classification (NCBI taxonomy): domain Eukaryota; kingdom Metazoa; phylum Chordata; class Aves; order Passeriformes; family Passerellidae; genus Zonotrichia; species Zonotrichia leucophrys. Next base: position 49,659,074 of record NC_088200.1, read on the forward strand.
CTGTCATAAAACATCCTGAGGTAAAGAAGTTAAAAAGCCCTGAGGAATCAAGCAAGGTTGGAGTGTTGGAAATTCCATGGACTGGCTACACTGGTTGTTCTTATTTTCAGCAAAGGAACAATCTCCAAAACCAAAGTGAACTTTTGAACCTGTACCCTGTGTTTGTTAAAAGCCTAGAGCTGTGTTGAAAATCTGACAGTGTAAACTGTGCGAGTCATGACTTTGAAAACCTTTTAAACATGTAGAAGATGGGCTGAAGAAAAGTATCCATACTCCTGCATCTTTGGCTGCAAATGGAAGAGGGGTGCATAGTTCTTGATCTAAACTCTTTGCATGTGGTGTTGTGTAACTCCACATCCAGCAATCCAACCAAATACCCTCCCTTCAATTTACAGATAACTTCAGTGGAGGTGAAAAACATTTCTGACACTTCCACAAGGTCATGCTGTAACTCACTCAGAAAATATCGGGGATTCTGTACTTGTTGACCTGTATCTGAAGGCTAGGCTCTTTTGAAGAGCTAAATCAAGAAGGAGTGAAATCATATGAGTGCATTGAACTTCCTGTTACCTTTGATGAGCAATTCTCTCTCTGAACACCTCCGAAGTTCAGATGGAACTTTAAAGTTGCTCAGTTATGTGACGTCATGTACTTTTCAAAGGCTGAACAAAATGGATGGGAGAAAAATAGAGCTATTAGGAAAAACACTTGTGTCGAGAATGTAATCAGTACTCAACTTGGCACGGGACCAATATACTACAGAAAATGTGAAGTGCTGGGAAATCTGAGCCAGAGAAGTGAAAGAAGCACGTAAGGTAACACGAAAACGCCAAATATAAGGTTCAACACCCTATAGAGGGAATAGACTGTATCTTGTATTTTGGGAAACGGTGATTATTTTGTCCTGGTGAGAGAACACCTACAAACAACACGTAAGCATTTGCTTTGTGAGGTGCCCGAGAGCGCTGCCAGTGGCTGAGGCTCCCTTCTCCGTGCGGGCCGGGACCATTCGGCGCGGGCATGTGTGATAGACGGACTACAGTACAGCCACCCTCCTGAGCTCGCCGCTGCTGGCGCGGCCCGGGGGCTCCGGACGGGGCGGGTGCTGGCCTGGGGACCTTTTTTTTGGTAGAGCAGGGAGCCAGCAGCGGCCCGGGCCCAAAGGGGAAAAAGGGCCGCCGGTCTCCGGGGGTCACCCGCCCGGGGGGGCGGGGTGCGGGGGGGGCCCCCGGGCCCGGGGGGCGCGCACACAAAAGGCCCGTGCCGGGAGCCGCCCCCCAGCCCCCCGGGCGGGGGCCCGCCGCCGCGGGCTGGTCGTGCTGTGCCGTGCCGGGCCGTGCCGTGCCGAGAGGGGCGGGGCGGGGCGGGGCGGGCGCACCTGGCCGAAAGGCCCGGGGGCGGGGCAGGGGCGGGGGGCCCCCGGCAGGGGCCCGGGGGGGGGCGGGGGGGGGGGGGCCGCCCCCCCTTGGGCCCCGCGGGCCCCACCCGGTCCCTTTCGGCCCGCCGGGAGGGGGCCCCCGGGGGGCTGTGGGGCCCCTTTCCCCCCGGGCCCCCGGGGGGCGGGGGGAGGGGAGGGGGAAGGGGGGAGCCCGCGGGAGAACGGTGCCGGCGGCTCCCCGGGGGGTCGGGTTTTGGGGGGGGGGCTCCCGCCGCGGGCCCCCGGGGGGCACGTTTCCCCTTTTTCAGGGCAACGGACCCCCCTTTAGGAAGCGGCGGGCGGGGGCCGGGCTTGGTGGCCGCCCGGAGTGGGCGGCTCCCGGGGGGAAAGGGGGGGGGGCGCGGGGGCCCCTTTCTTTTCCCCCCGGGGTTGGCAGGGAAGGGGGGGCCCCCTCTTCGGCTCGGGGGTGAAAGGGGGCCCCCGGGCCCCGGGAGGGACCGCGGGCAGGGGCGTTCACCTCCGCTCTCCTCTGCAGGGGGCGCCCCAGCGCGGGGGCGGCCCCCGGGGGGGCGGGTGATGAGGGCCCGAGGGGGGCTAAGGGCCCGGGGCGGGCCCGGGGACCATGACGGTGGTTCCGGGGGGGAAACCTGGAAAGGGGATTTTTAGGGGCGAGGACCTTGGGGGGGGGGTCGGGGGGGATGGGGCCGTGGCCCCTGAGCGCCCGGCCCGGGGAAAAAGGGGAGGTTTAGGCCCACCCGCGGCCCCCTTTTCCCCCCTGTTGAGATGCCCCAAAAAAGGGAAAAGGGGTTTTGGGTTTGAAGTTACCCCCGCCTTTTTTTTTTTAGCACGGGGTTTATTAATTTTTTTGGGGGGGGGCATTTTCCCAGGTGGACCTGTCGCCCCAAGCCCCCCGGGGCGTGGTGGGCTAGCAGGGACGAGCCCGCTGTCGGCGGCGCAGCTGTGGCTGTGCGAGCCTGGCTGCTGTTCGCCGGGCGGGGAACTGGAAACGGGCTGGGCTTGAAGGAGGGAAGTTTGCATTGTTCATAGTGTGAAGGACTACGTCTGTATGGCGTGTTGGATTTTGCTTTGAGAACGCGATTAAAGCAGTGAGAGAAGCTCTGTATTCCATCTGTATCTGTGGTGAAGATGACTGTCTGGGCATCGCTGCTGGAGCTGGAAGTCAGATTAAGAGATGAGCAGAGCGCTGCAGATGCTGAGCTGCCTACTTGAACCTTGATTCTTGAATACTGTGTAATAATGAGCCCCTCCGAGCCCACAATATTAGTCATGCCTTGTTTTTTCAGTACTTTCCATGTTGTAAGACAGTTTAAAACTGCATTGTGTTACATGAGAG